>NC_092347.1:66611175-66703880 GCF_963676685.1 Mytilus edulis
TATGAATATGACTTTTTCAATCCATTTCATCGATAGACCTCTGCCAGTTTTTTTTTAAAGGAACATGTGTCGTAGCGCATCAGAATAAGATCGCATCTCATGGCGGAGCTATTCTAAATGAAGGTTTTTATAGATGAAGGTTAATCTACGTGTTCTATGTGTTGTAAGCATAGACATACAAGATTATGTTATCGCCTTTGCCTAAATACTTCCAGTCCTCTTGAAGTTATTATGTACATTTCTACCTGTAGTAACCAGTGCTTCGATATTGGTATTGTTTATATTATACATTTTGTCTGTTAATTTCCCGTTAGTGCGGCGGCTACAAGCATATATCAGAAGAATTGTGCACATCCTGCTACAAGCATGAAATTTGGTATAGACCTTCCTCAACTATTACTCTTTTATTTCAGATAGGGATGCATTTGTCCAAAGTACATGGATGCCCCACTCAATCATTTTTCATGTGAAATAGGGTCAAAATGTTAATCTAATTTGGCATTAAAATTAGAAAGATTATACTATAGGGAACATGTGTACTAACTTTCAAGTTGATTTGACTTCAATTTCATCAAAAACTACCTTGACCAAAAACTTTAACCTGAAACTCCCACTTTCATTTTCTATGTTTAGTGGACCGTGAAATTGGGGTCAAAAGTATAATTTGGCTGTAAAATTAGAAAGATCATATCATAAGCAACAAGTGTACTAAGTTTCAAGTTGATTGGACTTCAGCTTCATCAAAAACTACCTTGACCAAAAACTTTAACCTGAAGCGGGACGAACGAACGGACGGACGAACGAAAGAACGGAGCCACAGACCAGAAAACATAATGCCCCTCTACTATCGTAGGTGGGGCATAAAAATGTCTCACTTTCGGTAAAATCCAAAATGACGGACATCATACTAGAATCAGCCCAATATCGAAGGCTAGTATGAGAAAAGGTGTTTTTATCATGCTTCTATCAATATATTAGGTAAAAACCTTTGTTATGTTCTACTTTTGGATATATGATAGATTAGATGTCTTCAAAAACCCTACTTCCGGTCAAATCCAACATGACGGACATTGTACTAGAATAAGCTTATTTTTTAGGGAAGGTAATTGAAATGTGTTTTAACGTATTGCTACTATTGTTCTCCTCTTATATTTAATGCGTTTACCTCAGTTTTAGTTTGTTACCCCAATTTTGTTTTTTTGTCCATAGATTTACGAGTTTTGAACAGCGGTATTCTTCTGTTGCCTTTATTTACTATCATTACATTGCGCAGGAACTTTTCTTTGGTGCTTCTTATGAAAACAATGTGTAAGACATATGTCTTTAAAACCCTTACTTCCGGAAATATCCAAAATTGCGGACATAGAAATATTAATTTTTTATTTTAATACTCAACTTTTTTCAAAATATAAAGAAAATGTTTTTTTTTTGTGCTGGTCATAACATTTTTGGCTTGAAGTTATCCTCAAAACCACTAATTCTATTCTGTTGTAAATGTTTAAATACAAAGTTAACACTTCCGATAGAAAAAAAACAATATGGCATAAATTTCAAAGATGAGTCCTAAATCCATATCTTAGATGTAGAGTTTAGTATGGATTGATTAAAACAAAATAAAATCACTTAAGTTCTAAAACATTTTTAAAATTACTACTATTCGGCCAAAAATACATGTTTATTTTTTTCAAATGCCTTCCTATCTGAAATAAAAGGGTAATAGTTGAGGAAGGTCTATGCCAATTTTTATGCTTGTAGCAGGATATGCACAATTTTTCACAAAACCGCCGTACTATGTCATAACATTTTGTAATTATGCTATTATTGAAATTGAAGATCTTTCAGTAAAATCAAATTAACGGTAACCATATTGCGCATTTTGACAATGAATGAAACTTCAGCGCTGCTTAATGCCGAAATATTTAAAAAATACCAAACTAAAAAACAAAAAATGAGATCTTATAAACCTGAACAGTCCTTCAATTGTAGTACTGTGATTTGTGATATCACACGATAATATAAACATGCCAAAAACTGTCCTGTTGAACCTATAGTAGCCATTTTAAACATTGTCTTAGGTAACCTTATATTAAATAATCAGCCTCACGCGTCTGGCGTATTAAAATATAATCCTGGTACCTTTGATAACTATTTTACACCACTTAGTCGATGCCACTGCTGGTGGACTTTTCGTCCTCGAGGGTATTACCAGCCCAGTAGTCAGCACTTCGGTGTTCACATGAATATCAATTATATGGTCCTTTTTAAAAATTTCCTGTTTACAAAACTTTTTTTCGAAAAACTAAGGATTGTCTTATCCCAGGAGTAGATTACCTTAGCCGTATTTGGCACAACTTTTTAGGAATTCTGGGTCCTCAATGCTCTTCAACTTCGTACTTGTTTGGCTTTTTAACTGTTTTGATATGAGCGTCACTGATTAGTCTTATGTAGACGAAATGTGCGTCTGGCGTATTAAATTATAATCCTGGTACCTTTGATAACTATTTTATGGTAATCAATTGTCACAACCACAATTTAGTCCCCGAAAATGACCTACCGAATTAGATTCATCACATGGTTTGAACTTACATAAGTAACATGATGGGTGCCACGTGTTGAGCAGAATTTGCCTCCCCTTCCGAAGCACTTCAGATCATCTCTGTTTAAAGTCGGATTCGTGTTGCTCAGTCTTTCGTTTTCTGTGATGTGTTTGTCTAAAGTTGTTTTTCTTTTGGTATTTTTTTTTTCTTTCTTTTTAACTTGGCAATGTCAGTTTTCGACTTTGAATGTCCTTTTATGTATCTTTCGCCTCTCTTTTATCAAAATGATATAAGGTCTTTTACGTTTTTTAATTGTATAATCTTCAATCAAAACATCATTGGATAATATCTTAATATTTACAGGAAGATCTCACTGTTAGGCTTTTTTGGTAGTTTTACTTAAGATGCGACAACGAAGTCATAATAAGAATATGAAAAACGAAATTCTGAAATATATATTATTACTAATGTCATGGGATTATCGAAAGGATGTTACTTGATTGTTATTAAATCTTCCTTCTCCTTCCCAGATCATAAAACTTGCCAAGGTTGTAACTCCCCCATGTATAATCAGACGTCTTGTGTTGTTTTATATAAATCATTTTTACAAAATAACACCATATGGTATGAGTACCATTGAGACATCTATATATTAGTCTAAGAGCTGTTGAAGTATTTATGATTTTAAACGGTATTTATTTTTTGGCATTTCTCTATACTTTTTTTTTTCTCATATTGAATTTGAAATATTGAAACCACAGCTTTTCTATCCAAATATTCCAAAAGATAACTATAATCCTTCATCTGTTAATTATCTCAAGGATTCACAATTATGGACATTTTCACCATACATGAAAAACCGGCATTTTGTACCATGTCTTGTCGGTATGTGTTTACCATTTTGTATGTCTTATTCTACCTTACTATATTTGTCATTTGGAAATTTGGCAGTTATTTGATAGTCTTTGCTATTCATAAATTTCTCTCAACTAGAAGCTATATAGAGCTTTAAATATTATACAAACACGTGTCTGCGGTTGAACATCGTTCGACGACCTTCATGTGTCGTTGGTGTTTTCATGCTGTTGACCTGCTGTCTTATCTGTGTATACCCCACATATCGTTCTCTTCATATCCGTATTTGGGACAAGAAGGATAACCGAAGGATTACCTGGTGTTACTTACTTTGTTTATTTTAAACAGTTAAATATGCAAAGTAAAGACAATCATCTTGTCCAAGATTTAACACGACATTTAACAAGATTTAATAGCAAATCTGAAAATCATGCCAGTGTGTGTGACCCTTTTAAGTAAATTAATACTTTTCCCTACAAATGGTGGATACAAAGAGTCGATACCAAGCTAATTCGCTGTCTGTAGCATTAAAAGGATTTTTATTCGTATAATTACCAAGGCTTCTAACAAGGTTAACTGCAACACCGAACACGTAAGCTTAAAACTTATATGTACTGTAAGGTCTCTAAACATATTAAGTAATGCATTCTTCAATGGCAATGTTGCAACAAGACCAGACGGTCTTATCATAATCTAATTAGCAATTTTCAATATAAATACTCTTCCTTTTGTTCATGTCGTCTGCTTGCAGATACAGTCGAAATAAAACAAATGTCAACGATATCAAATAACAGAGGATGGGCAAATTTACCTCTAATTGTTGCACCAATATGGCACTTTATGATTCATAAAGACTTCGAGTGGATTATTACCGGTTATTTTTGTCTAATTCTTTTCAGATAAATACATGTTATTTAAACCGAATTAGAAATGATACAGTACTGTTTCATTAGAAGTGTTCATATAAAAGAAATAAGGATATAATCTATAATTGCCAATGCGCAACAATCCATGAAGACTAGAGTACAAAATGCGAACACATTTTTATTACGTTCTACTGTAAAAAATAAAAATACACAGAGGAGAGTATGTCGTATCGTATTATAACACCCTTTCCCAAATAAAACAACAAAACTATGCTAATAACCATGACATATAAATAAACTCATCATAGAAACCAGGACTAAATTTTATATACTAGTATACGCCAGACGCGCGTTTCGTCTACAAAAGACTCATCAGTGACGCTCGAATCCAAAAAAGAACAATACATTTGTTGCTGTTCACTTTCTTAGAATATGATAAGCAGATAACGAGAGTACAATTAAAAACAAACACAGTAAAAGAAAACAGACATCATGACTAAAGAAACGGACCGACCGACAAACAATAGTCCACAATACATTACATAGAAATATTAAGAATGAGTAATTCACGGGACACATAACAAGGTCTTTAATTTAATTCAAATCTTTATTGCCTTTATACTATATATTAATAACTTGTGACACAACATAAAATAAGTTAAAAAGAACAATATCAACATGATCATTGAAATACATAATGCAATTACATGTTTTTCAAGCGTCCCCTGTCTTCAGTTTTAAATACTGTTTTTAAAAATGATCGTAACTTATTTCCCTGAGTGTGTGAGGTTGAGTAAATTGCAATAAACTCTAAAGGACCTCATCCTTAGCTACTAGGGGATATAACTGACATGTAGTGATTTAAATTAATATCTGACATCTTCCGGTTATTATTACAGACCAATGATATGTAATGTATAAAGTAAAACAAAAATACTGCCTCCGAGGAAAATTCAAAACGGAAAGTCCCTTATAAAATGGCAAAATCAAATGATAAAACACATCAAACGATTGAACAATTACTGTCATATTCCTGACTTGGTACAGACATTCTAAGATGTAGAAAATGATGGATTTATAGCGCTAAAGATCTCACTTGTATGATATGACAGTCGCATAAATTTCCATTATATTGACAATGATGCATGACCAAAATGTCACAAATAGGGGTACACACATAACACGGACACCACCGAATGATTTCAGGTGCTATGGAAGGAGAAGCGGTAATGTATATCAGTCATTCTTTTAGATTTGATTTCATTGACAATGCTTTAAATGCAGCTTGTATTTGACATTGAAAATAAAAAGAGTTCATGATACATTAAATTTTCCAATTTAAATGTCAATCAAAATTAAACAACACATTTAAATCACTTCACCTAGCCTTGATCTTAATTTTCTCTTCGATCTTTAATCTTGAAAGTTATTGTGAATTACATTTTAATAACTAATGAAACGAATCAAATTTTAGTTTTGTTAGATATGATAGATTCTACCGAACATATTTTCAACTTTTTAAAACAAGATGGACAATACAAGGACGGTACAAAAAAAAGGAAAAAAAACAGCTGTCCTTGAATGCAACTGAAATGCAAGCATACAAGCAAGAGGAAATGCATCATAAATGAGACTAAGATCATACGAGACCTTACACACAAACATTCACTTACAAATATGCCAACCACACAGCATAGTGTTCCTATTGTATATTGTGTCTGAGAAATAAACGACCACAACAACCAGATATTGTTTACTGAACCGTGAAAATGAGGCCAAGGTTAGATGTAACCTGCCAGTCGGACATTTAACTGTACAATCACTCTATACACCAAATATAGTTGACCTATTGCTCATAGTATCGGTGATACGGACTTGACCACCTAAACTTTACCATGGTGACTGAGCGGAAGATAGAAATTCACAAAATGGAAACCATATTTTAACCGGTTTTTTTTAATCAAATGATAGACATTATTATAATTAAGCTGATATTCAAAAACGTGATCTTTGTTGCATGTTACAAAATTATGAAATGAAGTCGGAGAAGAAATATGATGTTTTAAAAGTGGAGGGAAAATCAAAATAAATAAAAAATACTCACAAGGAAATAATAAAAAATAAATATCTTTGTATCTAGTAATGTATGATATGAATTCTGTGTTCAAGACTCATACAGTTTTAACATTTTTTTATCAGATACTTTCGAGATCAAATGTTCGAAATCAACAACTTAAAAGCTTTGAGAGCACAGTACAAATATTGTTTTAAGAGCATAAACCCAACCCTATCACCGATCAGACATGTGTACACACTAGGTTAACCTTCAACAGGTACGCTCGTTACAAAAACATTGGAAAGCAAAAATTTTAAAACGTTCATAAGTTTAATAAATAAAAAGACCAAGAGATAACACCCAAAACCCACTTCGCTCACTTTGCTTGAGATAAGTACAACCATATTTTAGCTAGATCATATAACTTCTGCAGTGAAAAATAAGCATGGAAATGTCCTGGCGGGTCACATATATCCTATGGCATGGCAATACATAAGTTATAGCTACTGTGTTGGTCTATGTTGGTTGTCTACCGGGCACTGATATCCCACCATACATGACTTTATGTTTGTGTGTACAATACGTGTCTTGATAAACGTCATCATTAATGCTCGAGATCCATAATTGACGGAGCAGGAAAAAGTTCAGAGCATAAAATCAAAAGAGTCTAGGCAAAATTGTCAAAGATTTCGAGCACAATTAAAAGGTTTGTGATCATGACATATCTAATAGACTGTATCATTTGAATCATGCCAAATACTGAATCAAAACTAATGAATTTCTTACGCTTTTATGAATATTATTGAGATTCTACCTGTTTTACCACTTTTTATTTCTAGTTCGGTTTTAACCATGCTTTCATTCTTTAAAAAGAAAGGAATACGTACTAACGAACTATTCCCTTTCTACACTAGCTTTTTTTTATTACAGTACGTGAGTGTCTTTCACTTGGGATTCTGATATAAAGAGAGTATTAAATCGAATATCCTGATGAACACGGAAGCAACATTTTCATATCTTTTATTGTTGCTTCTTATTTTCAAATTGATGTCTCTTACGTGGCTTGACAGTCAGTGGGTGCAATGTTCTGGTAATGATGATTTAAAGCGCTACAATTAGTTTATTCGCAATAAACATAATCATTACTCATATTAAGTTGGAAGGGAAATGATATTAATTTCGATTTTGAATGTTTTTATATAACTTCTTTCTTTTAGTATTCCCATTTGATTATGTCTTTGACTTTTTTCATTAGATACACACATGTGGACTACTTACTCTAATTCTCTAACACTGTATGTTATTGCTAGGAGTTATTTAATGCAAATTATGAGAATCGGTTAGTATTGCAATAAAAACTTGCGTTCTGAAAGCTGATTCTGATAGTCAATGAGCCGCCTCGCAATTCACGTCACAATTTGTACAAGTAAACCATTATAGGTCAAAGTACGGCCTTATACAGAGAGTCGTTGTTCTCACCAAACAGAAAGCTACAAAGAGCCCTCCATAAATGTAAAGAAAGGCAACAGTAGTATACCTCTGTTCAAAAGTCACAAATCGACTACACCTATTCAAACAGGAAACTTACAGTCTAATTTAAATTAGGGATGGCAACGAGTACTCGAGTACTCGGGTACTCGCTCGGAAGACCGAGTACTCGAGTACAGTTTTAGTACTCGGATACTCGTTTGCTTTTTATACATCTTGAGATAGTTCTCTTCACATTTCCACTCAATTTTAGTTCTTTTGAAATTTCTCCTTCGTAATACTCAATAAAATAAATTAATAACATAACTATGTTTATCCTGAGGATACTATCTGTTATAGTAGTACCAGCAACGTCCTTTCCTTCCGAGGGAATGTTTTCATGTGCACTCCTTGTAACAAAAAAAATAGAGAGTTTAACAGTCTTTCGTCTGAAATTGTTGACCAGATCATATTTTTAAACGAACACAAAATCAAAGTAACCTGCGGGGAACCCTACACAACTGATTGAGACATTTTTAATGGTGTTTGTACACGGATCAACACTTTCATGGATTAATAATTAACTCATCACAAGCCGTTGTTTGTTAATCAAGACTTCTGATTGGTATGAGATGTATATTTAAATTAATTTAATTACTCTTTTTTTAAAGCTTAACTATAATTGTTTAATTTACAATTTAGAGATATGCGAAAGTATGAGAGCGACATTCAACCACAAAAGTTGAAAATAAACTAACAACGTCATGGCTAAAGAAACAAAAGAAAATCAGACAAACGATAGTGCAAAAAAAAACACAGAAAAAGTAATACTGAGCAACACGAAAAAGCACAAGTAATTTGAAGTCCAATATCATAATTGTTGTTGACAAATTTTAGATAGACAAGTCGTGTTATAAAAAATACCAACTCCTCAGGAACAGATGCTAAATATATTGTCTACTTTGTCGGACTTAAAATGCAAATAGTTTTGATTTTTGGTTACTAGTATAAAATATTTTGATTTTATTGAAATTTGGTTCATAAACACGTAAACAAACAACAATAATTGCTATTATCATAGGTTATTTGTAAAAACGGCAGTCGTTTATTTATTGTTTCATTGACACAAAAAACAGAGGAGCAAGCTATGTTTGCAGTACGTTTGTATTTCGTCAATGTGTTAATGAAAGGTAATAACAAAAGCACTGCATCCCACCTAAAATCTAACTTAAACTTTTCAATAGACGTTTAAGATTCATCCGAGTACTTGCGAGTACTCGAGTATTATGACCGAGTATCCGAGTATTAAATTTCAGATCTTTTGACATCCCCAATTTAAATATAAAAACAAACACGAAACAAGAAACAAATATCAGCCAGAGCAACAAAAAACAACCACTGAACATCAGGAATCTGAATTAGAACATGTTTATATCTTTTTTCTAAGATCACAATGACGCAAGTCAAAGTTTTGTTCATTCTTAAAAAATTACAATAAAAATGCACGCAATGAGTTATGAATTTACATTGTAATCTAAAATTTATAAGATAAAATAATATAGAATAAAGCCTGAATTGCTTGGCATTTTGTGTTTTCCACTTTTTATCTAGAAGAGCATGATTCCTTACAATATTATCTTTTCAACATTACTTTTCAATCTCACATATAGCTTTTATTTAAGGCCTGCTTAAGAATAAGCTGGTGAAAGGAATATCATTTACCAGTGTGAGTTCTTCCGTCTACATGACGAATGGTAAACATGCCTTAGGTTGCCCAAATTTTCCAGAGTTTTATATTCGGAATATTTTTATTTTGCAGAATATCTTTACAAGCAACGCGACGGGTGCCACATGTGGAGCAGGATCTGCTTACCCTTCCGGAGCACCTGAGATCACCCCTAGTTTAAGGTGGGGTTCGTGTTGTTTATTCTTTAATTTTCTATGTTGTGTCATGTGTTCTATTGTTTGTCTGTTTGTCCTTTTGATTTTTAGCCATGGCTTTGTCAGTTTATTTTCGATTTATGAGTTTGACTGTCCCTCTGGTATCTTTCGTCCTTCTTTTACAAAACCTAATGGTTTGCATTTGTAGGACAGATTAATATAAAGTGTAGTTTTCATATATTTTTAGTCTGCTTTCAGTAACTGGGAGCATTCTTTCAACGGTATGCGTATGTTGGGGATTAAGTGGATTTTCTATTATCCGGTTATTTTAGAATTATTTTTTTCTTTGCTTTTTTCATGATTTTTTATGTTAGTTTTGTTTGTAAATTGATAAGGATAGTGACTGCATCTTACCATCCTTCACGACAGATACTTTAGATAATCTGCAAATATTTCCATCTTCGTGGCTTATATATAATGTATGATTCTATTGCCAAAGAAAAATAACACTGGTCCACCGAAAAATTATTTTTTAGTTCAGTCTTGGTCAATGAGTTGTCTAGAGCGCTAGACACAGTGTATGCGGTTAAGCGTTCATATATTTTATTTATTGTGTAATGATACATGTACAAAATGAATATATAACGACTGACAGTGAACTTATAAAATAAACGGTACCAGATTTTCTGCACCAGATGCGTATTTCGACAAACAATGGCTCTTCAATTAATGATACTCGAAGCCAAAGTATTGGAAAGTGCTAAGCTTACAAAAATACTAAACAAAACTAATGTAAAAACAAAAAAAGGAAACATTAAAATTTCACAGGTGAAGAAAGTTAAGATACTAAAATAGAGACTGCGTTGAAAGGAGTAGGTCCGGTAAGGACCGATTTTGGCCTCAAATTTCAGGTATATCTGACGAAAGATTTTGACCACTTTTTAAACACTTAATTGTCTATTTCATTTAAATTAATTAATTTATGTGAAAGATTTTAACTGATTTAGTCATTAAAAACGATCCGATTCAAGCTTAAATATGGAAAATCTACCAAATATGGCAAAAAATGTCACTTTTCAGATGGTTTTTGTCAGAAATGAAAGTGGCCGCATCCGTGTTTATCCTCGACCTTTATATATGTTATATATTATCATAAAATACAGCTTACATTTCAATATTAAGGATGAACACGAATGCGGCCACTTTCGTTTTACACGAAAACCGTCTAAAATTTAACTAAAATGCTAGAATTGTGAAGATTTCAGTAATTTAGCATGACTTAATGGTGCTAGTATCCGATATATGTGCATTGCATTGTCAAAAACAGCCCATATTTATGTAGCAGAAGCATTCTACTGTCCCATTAATAACTAAAAGTTTACATTTTAACAATTTGTAAGACTGCTATATTTTGGGGCCAAAAAGGGGTCTTACTGGACCTACTCCTTTATCTAGATGATATAATTATTTCAACGTAGTCTTTGTTTGAGTATGTTCATTTAATTTTTTTAATACAGTATCGAAATCTTTTCTTGTGTTAATGCTCAGTTCACTAAAGAGACAATTTTCTACAAAAATGAGAATCGCGGATACACTTTTTACATTTTAGGTCATGACACATCTTATTAATGTGAAGCAACACATTGAATCAGAAACAAATACACAAACAATCATATCTTCATAATGCTAGACGTTTTGATCAAAAACATGGTTTTTTTTTAATTCAGCGGATTTGTATTCAAACAAAAGTCAATTATTCCAGTTGTATAGTGTTTTTTCATATGCCTCTATGTTTTTGTATTGAAATTAAGTAAAATTCATGCCTTCAAAAATGTCTAGAAGACAAAAAGAAACATCATCCTGTAAAGTGCTTCAATTTTACTATCATATTTTGATGTCCTTTCGCTCAATAAACCAAAATTTCATGCGTACTTGAATATCATATATCCCAATGGGCTTGTGATTAAGGATAAACTGAATGTAGACAGTCTGTTTCATATCTTGATTATTTCCTCGATGCTGACACAAATGGACTTTAGACTAGAATCTATGACAAATGTGATGATTTCAACTTTCTAATTGTCAACTTCAAAATTTCAGAGAAGTATAACATAATCTGTTCGATCGTATGACGTTTACATATCGCAACTGATACGTCACACTCGTTCATGTTCGCACTAGACGGACTTCATTAGTAGAATTTTCTAAATATAAAAAATACTCCAACAGAGTAATTGAGAAGAACAAAAGAAAGTTACTCGACAAGAGTGTTACGGTCAACATAACGAATTAATGGACCGGTACCATAAGTCTAGACCTCAATTCATAAGCGATATGTTTTTGCAGTTTTAGATGTTTAGATACCAGAATTGTCGTATCATCTATGATTTAACCGATGGTGTTATATTCCCGATCGTGACAGTTTGAATCTGTACGGATTCGCATTGCGGGTTAGTGCAAATATAGCAGGAATCGCATGCCCTGCCGATTCATCCGGCCTCGCTTCTTTTGCAGTTCATGCAGATTTCACAGTTTGAATCTGTTATCGTTATTTTAAAAAAATTTGAACTATACTAAATGAATAAATAGTTATACAGTAAAAAGGAAAATCACAAAAATACTGAACTCCGAGAAAAATTCCAAAAGGAAAGTCCCTTATCAAAGTAAAAATCAAAAGCTCAACACATCAAACGAATGGATAATAACTGTCATATTCCTGATTTGGTACAGGCATTTTCCTTTGTAGATAATGATGGGTTGAACCTGGTTTAATAGCTAGCTGAACCTCTCACTTGTATGACAGTAGCAGAAATTCAAAATACTGTGCCTACCTATATACAAATCTAAGTTAGAAAATTATCCAATTTTCAGATGAATCTCTTGTTTCAATTTGATCTTTTATCATAAACTCATATCCTTTTATTTCAATTAGTTTCTTATTAATATCTTGTTGAAAAAAGATTTCCCAGCGGAACCAATAAATGAAACGTATTAGTATTGTTAATTGTAATGGAGATATTCCTAAGGAAAATTTATATCCACAATTAACTTTATCTAGTTGCAAGATACACATTTCACTTTCGCAGTGGTCGTTATTTCACATAGAAAAAGCAAGAAGCGGCACTGCAAATGAATAATATCCCTTTGTATCATTATATTTTGAAAGGCAAAGGTATTTTACTTTTGGTATTTAAAACATATCTAGCTTGAATGATATAGTACAAAATTTTACTGAGGATTTGCTATTTGACTGTGATTCTGCGAAAAGTTTATATACCACGTGCAAATTGTACCATCATACATTCCTGACAACTGTTAATATTTCAAACAAGAAATAGAAGACCAGAAGAAAGTTGTCTTCGAAAATCTGTCTTTGGTGTATGTACTTATTGTGGGACTGACTATGTTTTATTTCCAAAAGACCAACTGGTATTGGTAAAAATTATCGTCCAATTTTGATTGTTTTAACTGTTTTGTCCTTCTATTGAATTAAATTGTTGAGTTCTTAAAAGGGATATCAAACTATGTCGATTTTTAAGAGTAACCTTAACATACCGATCAGAACATCAATTCAGTATAGTTTTTGAATTTTTACGTCGTTAGATTGTTCTTGTCATTATCTACACTATTAAACGTAAAATGACTGTAATTTATACAGCATTATTCCAACCTTTTATTTGTTTAAACCATTGAATTCCTTTTTTGAAAGACAGCGTAATTATAGAATTGCTAGAAAATAAATATATATGCAAAATGAAATGACAAGCACCACTTTACGGCATAGTTAAAACCAGAAAAGGGAAAGAGAATACCATGAAACAAATGTATCTAAATTTCTTCATATTTCAAAACTACCAATAATAATTGTGTTAAATCTAAATTATTCTTCAGCCGTGTTTCTTTTCAAATACTATAGATGTGTTCTTCCTATATTTCTGAAAAGATGCCTGTACCATCTCAGGAATATGACAGCTTTTGATTTTGCCATTTGCTTAGGGACTTTTGGTTTATAGTTTTCCTCGGAGTTCGTTATTTTTGTTGTTTTACTTTTAATTAACAAGTATATGTTAGTTATTTAACATGAACTATTGATATTAGTTGTCAGCCATATATTTTATGTATTATAATGCATTGTACATTGTTTTGAGCCTTTATGGATTGTTATAACTGTGTTTGCGCTAATAAATATTGTCTATATTAAATCTTGGTAAGAGTGATTGGTTGATTAATAGTTATGATTTCGGTTTAAAGATTTTGATTTATTTTTGATAGTTTTTATATATAAACTTCATGTCCTTGTTTGACTGGGACTTTTCAAAGCACATTGTGAGTAAATAACAAATCTATTTGATTTATTTCATGTTGTAAACGTTTAAGCAATATCGATGCTGTTTACCGATGCATCTACGTATCTACTCATTTTGAACAATACCTTTTTGATAATAAACTTGTATAACAATCATGGTTTGTGTCAAATAATATGCGAATGAAATAGACCAATGTAGAAATGGGTCAGAGAAAATGCTTTTATGACGTTTTGACAAATTTGACTATGTCACAAATCTAATCTGTAGCAATGATTCTATCAAAAATGTTATCTATGTGTATTACGTCCGTTTTTGAGATTGAAATAAGAGCATTTGTTACATTGGAGAATTTACCTGACTGGAGTGATGTTTTGTCTTCCTGAGACACCAATATCCGAAGATCCTTGAACATTTCTTTATTTGAGATAAAATATTATCTAAATCTTGTATTTGTTAAAACAGTTTGTATAAAGTTTATATAATTTTTATGTTGCCATTGATAAATTCATTGCACATCCGACATTTGCTTATTCCAGTATTACTGAAGCCACTTGGTTAATTTGAAATCAAGATGTCTTTCAAAATGTCGTACAAAATGTGAAACCTGTTATATGTGATGAGTTTATTATTATCAAAATATGTTGAATGAGTTTCTAAATAATATTTTATATTTTAGTTTTAGTATCTATAATTGCTTGTATTTAGTACGTAACCATTCAACCAAAATAATGTTCGAGCCTGGTTGCTATCTAATTAAATGAAGTATAGGATTATGTGATTACATTGGGTAAATATTTCTACAAACACGCGCGTTTCATACACAGAAATTCTACAAACACACGCGTTGCATGCAGTGAAATGTGACTTATAAACTAACTGATGTGGTATTGTAGTTGGTGAATTGTCCCTCAATAAGCGCAGCCTTTTGTTCGTATCCACTTTGGAACTTCCATGACTAAAAAGATATCTTTCTCTGTACATTTCCAGTGCAAAAATTATCTGTTTGTATCTAAACTATAAGCTTTCAACTTCTTAAATCATTATTTATCTTACACCGTCTTGGCTGTTCTATGTTTGACATTTCAGTTGGTATTGCTTTCGAACGTATTACTGACTTGGCTGTTCTTTATGTAGCCCTTTTAATTTTTATGAAATCAAACGTATATTTTGGACTTCAAAATGTTTGCTCGATTAATGTGCTAACTGTTTACCGTTATTCCAATAAAAAATGCAGCATGTTCGCCAAAATCTTAATCATACGTTTTTCTATAGGTTTTTCCTATATGTTTAAAATGGCTGGCTATGTTTATTTCTACTCCAACAATTACATAAGATGTATTCAAATGATTTGACTTCAATGTTTATTTATTACTATAGGGGGAAGAAGTATATGTAACATATAATAAACTCGCGTCATAGTATCGGAATAGAAGACAAATGTTACTATATTTGTTTGCATTACTTTTCCTCGGTTTAATATACTCAAACTATAGAATGAAGCAGTGACATTCTGTCTATCAACAATGTAAATCAAACATTTTGTGCGAGACAATTGCAAATTAAGTTGGTTTTCTTGTCTGCCTAATATATCGATTTTGACGTTAATAGCCATTTTTCTAGAAAACAAATATTTACTCGCCATCTTATGGGATTTTTTTAGTGAAGAATATATAACAATCTTTACATTTATTCATCAAATAAATTGTTTCGTTACTTTTATTACTCGAAATATTATACAAATATATCTGATTGCAACGAGGAACGACGAACGTACTTTTCGGAAAAAATGCCTACATGTGCAAAAAAATGTAAAATTGACAGTAATATCAAGAAAATGTGCTTTTTTATATGCGTTATTGAAAATGTAGGTATAAAGCGGCGATAAATATATGTGTTGATATTTAATTTACGTTTTTTCTTTCAATTTTACACAATATTTTAGTATTAAAAGAAGATTTGTTTTTAGTATTGCTATTAGCATTTCCATTTTAATGATTTGAATACATAAAAGGAATACCGGTATGTTTTTTTATAGAATTTATAATTTATAATCTAGATATGTAAGGAAAAAAGTCAAAACGACGAAAAAGTCGTATCCTCTGTGCGGCGTTACACAACAAATCGTATTTTCCCTGGTATTTTTTATATACCACACATACACACTATGATTAAAAATGCAAACTAATAGAAATCCTTATATTCTTATAGGATTAACACAGAAATGTTCACAACAATTACTTACTCCGGCTTGTCATTCTTAAACAAAATTCTGCGGACGTTTTGTTGAGAAATCGCTATTTAAAGGGGAAAAAATCATATCATATTGTTCTCCGCTTTTCATATATATTCTATACATTTTAGACCTATTTGACAATCATGAATTGACCCTAATTTTAAAAATATAAATTTTTACATTTTACATTAATTTCGATATTCAGATGCAGTTCAAAGTGTTCTAAAGTCATACAAAATTCATTAAAATCGAGAATGTTGCCTAATTCATTTTATTTTGCCTTATTAAAAACAAATATTAAAAGACATGCATGCAATTATCATGACAATCTGTATTTCTACATTTTACGCATGGTAAAATAAAACAAAAAGTTTTAAAAAATTGTATATTAAAAAAAGGCATGTTTTAAAATAGCTTGTAAATGATTTTTAGACATCTGAACTGCAATATCTGACAATCAAGTTTAACTTCACAAGTAAAAGCGATGTAGTTATTTCATTTTTGCGTTATCAAATAACTGACAAAAGTAACGATTCCATGACAGAAAATCAACGCCGCTCCTAGTGCAATATTTAATTCTTGAAAAAAGATGGCAAGTTTTTTTTTTCTTTAACAAAGTTCAAGAATCGAATGAGAAATTAACAAAAGTTCCATTATTGATTACATAAATGACATTGTTTAATGATTAATATAAGACAAACGTTGAGAAAACGATGATTTTGGCGGATGCTGAGGAAAATAATTTCCATTTCACTATAGGGTTTCCGATGGATGGATAACCATGTCGTGATGTTATAGAAAAATTGAAATGAATACGTATTATGAATTATGTTTTTGTCCAAGATTAAATTTTTCAAATAATTATTTCTACTTATCACGCGTTATATAACTTTATATTGTCTACATCCATTACTGTTAAACGGAGAATACTCATCACTAAAAGCACCATAGTTTTAATAGAAAATGGTCATCATGATGTGTATGGTAATTAGACAAAAACCAAATTATTTAAGTTGATAGATGTGTTTTTTTGTAAATTACTTTTCCAAAGTACAGTCAAGGCAAACAATTTAAAGAGTAGACTTGTCTTTTCATAGATACATAACCTAGACAGACCACGTGAATACCATCTTAGGATACATAGGCTTGATTAAATAACATACAGTTTCAGAACATACAAATTGCTAACAGCAGTAGCAACATCAAAGTGTAAGCTTTTAATAGGTTGAACTCATTATAGATACCTGGGTTAAAACTGTGTACACAATATGCACATCTACAAAATAAAATCATCAGTGACACTGGTAAAATGGTTAAAAAGACCAAATAAAATTTAAAGTTGCAGAGTTTGATGACCCAACATTTCCTAAAAGTTTTCCAAATACAGCTATTGTAATCAATTGGGGTAGGAAATTTTCATTATTTCGAAATATTCGAACTTTCGTAAACAGTTAATATATAAGTATGACCATATCAATGAAAATTGATGTCAACACCAAAGTTTTGACGATTGAGCTTGTAACGATAGTTCAAGAATATATCATAGGATGCCATAATATGTACATTGTAGTACTTAAAAGGTATGTATATGAAAATTAAGAATATACTTAGTATACATATATAGTAATTGGCGTGGCTGTTAACTACTTTTTACAAATCTCATAATAATGATATAAGAGGGTGGACATTGCACTCGTAGTGAACAAATAAACGGAGCTCTGGATTCGCATGAAAATGCAGAGCATTTTATTTAACCATTTGTTATATAATTGGATTGTAGTGTCAACCCTTACAAAAAGATTAGGATACTTGAACCATTGTCTTTACCTTTTGATTTTCTGTTGAAATTTAAAAAGAACTGATTGATAAAACCTGTAGAAAGAACATGTTACATATTGAATTTCCTCTTATTAAGAAATAAGTGTTTGTTTTTTAAATTAAGCAATTTTCTTTATTTTCAAAAACCGATTTATTTGGTATGGCAAATGTTCATTTTCAGGACGCGAAACTTGCAATAAATACCAAAGATATAGGTGGCAGAGAGGGCCGACGAGATGTAGGACGGTTTCGTGTACTTAAAATAGTGGATGAGGTTGTAGGATAGGTACAGATATTTTCACTTGCAAATACTACTAATAAAGCCATTAAGAATAGTGACAAAAAAAGTTTTCACATGTAGAGAGCGCTACACTCTCCATATGCGATGCATCAAGTTAAAGTCCATATCCTTATAGTGTCTCAGACGAATATGATCAATGTGTTTACACCATTGTTCCCTCGGGTTTATTTGCAAAACTAATGTTTGTTTTCTTATTATTTTTTTGTCCTGTTCATATGCTGTAATATTCATTTTTAGCAACTTTTTCGGTATCAATCATATAACCAATAGCAATATAAGCATTATTTTAAATAAGGTTAATCTATATATTCACAGTCAATTTAGAGCAACAGAAATATTCTTAGGAGTGTTTTGTCTCAAGTAATCTCCCCAAGAGGAAACCAAATGCTTTCTTATTTTAACCATGTTGCTAAATTTCATTTATATTTTGCTGTTAACGACTAGTTGATACCGACATTTATGTGAAATTCTATTTCTAATTGTTCTGTTTTGTTTTCAATTTTCATCTATCAAACAGCTTAGGTATTAACATGTAATTTATCAAAGTTACGCCTGTCAAACCAGCAGAAAATTGTATTTGTTCAACAAGAACACCAATTTATTTTCCCGCGCCATATTGTCAGTATTTCTCTAAAGATAAATAATCTGATGAATTGAATATTAGGGTTTTTGTCTCTTTTTGCAATGCAATTATGGACATGCTAGATTTTCACATGTTTAACAATAGACTGGATGTCACCAATTGTCAGCTTTTATCAACTTACAGCGATCCCATGGGATTGGTTTACCCTCAAAGTATTGAACAAAAGGGCAACATAGATGAACATCATTAAACGTGTTAATATTGATACCTTATCCGTATATATCTTATATGTGTTACAAGCATTTACTTAAAATATCATTTACAATGTCTGAAAACTTAAAACATTTTCTAAAATGCGTATAAGATTCAGGCATTTAATATTCTCGCTTTTTTTACAGGCGTTTTTCAGATGTCAAATGGTCTTGCTTCCTATTGGGTCATACTCCCTCAGGTTTTGTTCGGTTATCTTGGTTTATCTCTTCCTGTTAGATTTTCGAGATTCATACATTAGTAAACTCCTGTCATCCGATTGTATGATGACGATACTCATTTCTTTTCATGACAATCAAGCGCGACTATGTATGGTGAAAGCTATGCTATTGAGGGGTACCCGTTGGGTTTTGCAGTATGTATACATACTGAACGGGATTTCGAATATGATACCTCGTATGAAGAGAATGCCACAGTCTCTGTTTGACCGTTCCTAGGTGACAGGATGGAAAACAAAAATTCTGTCCCTATTCCAAAGATCTTTAGATTAAGTGTCTATCATTTTTTATTGACATCATGATAAGAAACCGATACAATTACTATCTGAAATACAGGATACAAGTACATAGAGTAAGTAGTTTCAACAAAAATAACTCACTTAAGATGTACACGTTTTCCCAGTAGGTCTTTTTAACAGGGGCATTAGCTACGAGATATAAAAAAAAATAAAACATGATTTTCTTTGGTTCAGTCAGTGTAGATAGCAGTGACATTGTGAGATTGTAATTTGCTTTTATAAACTAATGTGATTTAATCCTGTCAAAATAAGCTAAACAAAATCGCGGAAGAGTTATTCACCCCTTAGCTGGGGTTGGCTTCCGCATGTATTCAGCCATTGAAAGGAAAAGAATGTCTACAATGAATGTGAAACAAAGATGATTTTTTTTATGCCCCACCTACGATAGAAGAGGGGCATTATGTTTTCTGGTCTGTGCGTCCGTTCGTCCGTCCGTCCGTTCGTTTGTTCGTCCGTCCGTTCGTTCGTTCGTCCGTCTGTCCCGCTTCAGGTTAAAGTTTTTGGTCAAGGTAGTTTTTGATGAAGTTGAAGTCCAATCGACTTCAAACTTAGTATGCATGTTCCCTACGATATGATCTTTTTAATTTTAATGCCAAATTAGAGGGTTTACCCCAATTTCACGGTCCACTGAACATAGAAAATTATAGTGCGAGTGGGGCATTCGTGTACTGAGGACACATTCTTGTTATTGACTGATTCGATCCACAGAAAGGCATTAATTTTGTTTTGGATTTTGAAATATTTTGGTCTAGAGCATCACTGAAAATATATTTATTGTCGAAATGCGCATCTGGTGCAGACAAATTAAAACTGTTTATGTTATTATTTATACAGGTAAATTATGATTATCATCCTTCTAACCTAAAATATGAAATCAAACAGACCTATTATTATCCAATTACACATGGTTGCTATCTACTTATTTTTATGTTTATATCCGACATACGCAATATTTTTAGTTAATCTCAATGATGAATTATATGACGTCTAGACAGAAATACAAACAAAATGTTAATCCTTATTTTTGAGTCATGTTTTGCTAATAGTCCATTAAAGACTTTTTTGTAATTCAGATATATGTTTTAGTGTGAAATCGATTAACATGAATTTGACAGCATATACCCTCTAAATAAACCAAATTTTACCAACTCATCAGGGTTATTCTCTTTACAACATATTGGGTTTAGGACTTCAAATATTTGGGTTGATTTTTAATACATACAAGTACACACCCGTGATATCGCGGGTCCGTGACTGAATTAAAGTATATAACTATGCCTAAGCCTTATTTTAGTAATTAGTATTGTCATCTGATAAAGTCATGTCGATTATAAGATACAAAGTTTTCTCTGCTTTCAAATCTTTCTGTTTGAACCCGTCGACCTGGAACTTATCAATTATTGGTAATATTAATTATTTGGAAAACAAAAGGTCCTGGCTATCCAGGAATGGAGTATTTTTTAATCAACAGCATTGTCTTATATTATTAGTTATCTTAGAAAGTCTTGCTGATTGCTGAATAAAACTACAATAGGGAACAATTTGACAATGATTGAATTTAGTAGTGTCAGCCCTTTGATTATGACCCGTGTATATAGCAAAATCCTAAATACACCGTTTGGTGGTGCGCCTGTCAAATGCGGAACGTACAGATAAGGTAATAGCTAACAGGTGAATATACTATTGGTATCGGTATCGGATTCGACCCGAACTTGTTAATTATTGGCAATATTAATTATGTGGAAAACAAAAGGGTCTGGAGTGGTGTAATTTTTAATCTACACCATTGTCCTATATTAGTTATATATAGAGTTGAATTCTTTGATTTGTCGTTTTTACCCGATGACGGCTGACAAATTGGACCTCGTAATTTTAGTATTATAGATATAAGTATCAGCAATAAAATACTTTGATCTCTTCCTGTGTGACGTAACATTCAAACGTCAAACACGCGACTCTCAACTAGAGTTGATGTGAACCTTGCCATGTAGTCACAGGACTTCAAATATTTGGGTTGATTTTTTAATTACATATATGAGTAAGCAATGCATGTGGTTGTTAAATCTTATATATCCTTAATTTTGCTTCTTTGTTAATTATTTGTTTGTTTTTGTTCTGATTGAGATTGTGACACGGTGATGATTGAGGTATCCCTATTTGACAATTTTACCTATCATGCCTGTTTTGTTTACGTATCGTGATAAATTTAATGGAATTTGATGCGAATGTCATACAAGTGAGAGGTTTAGCGCTATAAAACCAGGTTCAATCCACCATTTTCTACATTTGAAAATGCCTGTTCCAAGTCAGGAATAAGACAGTTGTTGTCCATACGTTAGATGTGTTTTGTCATTTGATTTTGCCATTTGATTAGGGACTTCCGTTTGTAATTTTCCTTGGAGTTCAGTATTTTTGTGATTTGACTTTTGTATCACGTATTATGCAAAATAAACTGGAATTGCAAAGGCAATTTTAATTTTGTCATTTTACAAAATTTCTTCAATTTAGTAAATAACTATAACATATACATGTACATGTGTAGCTTCACTTTGGATGCAAATGAAGCCTACTAAGACAACTCGTATATAATAAAATGTTACCATGAACGATTTTCTAGAATTATACTTCATATAATAGACCTCTAGCTGAGTCTTTAAATTTCTATATTATATTCTTTCATTTTAAGTGTCTCCGTTTTATGCAAACAAAATACCTAGTGCACATGAAAGAACAATTGAAAAAACTCTTAAATAGGCACACATTTTGCATTGGATTGTGTAAATCGCAGCCGGTTCTATTTACTAGGAAGCAAATGTGATCTGCAACGATAATTTCCATCTGAAAAGCCCCTAAAAGACTGAAAAATAAATTACTAATTCATGTTCAGACTTACAGTATTGTCTTTACACTGAATGCTACGGTAAATTAAGTACTACCAGTATTCGTACAATTTAGTTCGGTAAATACAGATATGTTCAAACTGTTCAGTACTATTCATTTACGAGTAAGAATCACAAAATGAACCAGATGAAAAGCTTTCGAAATGAACTGGATTATATGCAACCAACTGAACGTCTGCATAATCATAAAAAAAACTGAAAGTTACGTAAACTCACTTAACATAACATCTTTAGTTTCAGACTGTTTCAATAGTAATCAAAGGTACCAGGAATATAATTTAGTACGCCAGAGGCGCGTTTCGTATACATAAGACTCATCAGTGACGCTCATATCAAAATATTTAGAAAGCCGAACAAGAACAAAGTTGAAGAGCATTGAGGATTTAAAATTCCTAAAAGTTGTGCCAAAAACGGCTAAGGTAATCTATGCCAGGGATAATAAAATCCTTAGTTTTTCGAAAAGTTCAAAGTTTTGTAAACAGGAAATTTAAAAAATGATTGATTGTCTCAAAATGACTGTTTAAGACTTAAATTCGTTTACTAGAGAATCTGATGGGTATCTTCTTTAAACGTGCAGAAGGTTTTGAAAGCTCCATACATTCATATTTAATATAAACTATAGACTTTCATAAATCCAACCAGTAGGTTCTGCCAAATGGTCACATAGGATAAGGTCTGGAATTCCGACTACCACTGAATGATTCTTGCCGAGAGCATACTCCATACTCACTGCCTAGGAATAAGTGATACCATTTTCTACGTTGTGTTTTTTGTGTGTTTTTTGTCGTTTTTGTTTTGTTGTCATGGTATTGTCAGTTCGATTTTTATATATGAGTTTATTTATACGTTGCTATCTTTTGTCCTCTTATACATTGTACTTTAACAATAAAACAAGACAAATTCGACTAAACCAAACATCAAAATAGAAAAAAAGACGATACACAACAAAACCTGTATGATTACAATGAAAACTTAATTTACAATAAACAAGCCAGTTATCATAAAATGTAACACAAAAAGGTGAAATATTATAATAGATAAAAACACAGTGCAATTAGAAAATTAGGTAACAGAAAATATAAAATTGAATTAAAACAAGTTTAACAATCTTTAGTGACCTATATTTGCTCCTATTTACGTCATTTCCCATGATTTGGTCTCTGGTGGATGGTAATCGCGTTATCGAACCTACCGCATCTCCTAATTTTATATTTAAGTCTATAAGTTAAAATGATATTTATGTATCATTGCTTACACATGTTTTTTTTAATATCATGTGGATATCGTAATATTGTTAATTTTTTTATCAAAATTTGTTGACACTTGAAACTGGAGATTGAAAAACGAAGAAAATGAATTATACAGATAAATGTCTCGTGGTACAATCATGAAATATGAATAAAAATGGATGATGATAAATTAACAAAGTGACAATTGTATACATCAATAGTAAAACAAAAAGAGAAAGCAACAGTATAATTATATTAGAATATATGATAAAGTACTTCCTTGGATTGAGAAATTAATGTGAAATATAAACCTCTCGAGTCATATTTCATGAGTTAGATCTACTTAAAAAAAGCTCTGAACGTGAACTTTGAAAGAAGCAATGGCAAAACTAAATACCCAAAATGAAGTCGGTTATAGGCGTTGATAGTATCACGATTTTATAACGGTAATATAACGATAGTTTAAGAATAATATAAAGATTGTATAACAATAGTATAATGATAATATAAGAATAATATTAAAATAGCAAAACGATAGTATAACGGTTATATAAAATAGTATAAAAATGATATTACGATGTAAGTTGATCACATATTAAAAAGTATCAACCAGAGTGTTTGTGTTCTAACATACATTCCATGTTAAGATAAACTGCGTTGAAAAGCAAGGTAAGAACCAAGTCAGGAATAAAGCAGTTGTTATCTAAGAGTTCGTCTCTATGAATGTTGCAATGTATTTTGATTCACTTCTGTGTTCTGTTAGTTCATTGTTTTCCTCTTATAGTTGATGTTTGTTTTAGTTTGAAACCCTGATTTGTTTTCTATCAATCGATGTTTGACTTTTGAACAGCGGTATACTGTTGCATTTATCTATTCATGTTATATATGCATCATCCATCATACTCTTCCAGGGTCGCTTCAGGTAGTAAGTGTTTAAGCAAGGATAGAGGCAAAATAAAAATGACACAAATGTGAATTAAATTCAAAACCGAACAGGAAAATAGTATTAAACCTTTTTAATTTGACGGTGGCCAACTTGTTTTTGCTTTAAGGAGCATTTGAAACAATGTTTGTTTTCTTACAATTCATTATTGCTATAAGATCGTTAACTTTGATGATTCAGAAATAGCGTATGTTTTGATTAAAAGTATACAAAAATAAATCAAGTAATGAGTGCCTTTTTACATTATCTACCCAAACACATTAAAGTAAACAAAATATGTTCTTTGTAAATGAATACATCTATATAAACAAGAAAACACTCAATTTCTGTCACTCTATACCAAAAGAAATTTCTCCTAATTGACTGCATCTGAACATTTATAACATCTCTAATACATAGAGAGTACATTATAACGAACAAATAGAAAACATATCGGAACAAAAACATATTGGGTTTCATTTTTATGAAAGCACATTAAAAAGACTAGAAATTTCCTCTTTTATTCATTCAAAAAATGTCATATTTTAAGCGTCACGGGAACACTAATCAATGAATGGGTGTATTTGTTTTTGCACATCTATTTCATATCTAATTTCATTTCTTGAAAACTACTTGATAAACATATTTTTCCTTTCCATATCCAATTCTTGAGTAGAAATACGACACCTGCCCAAGCTTAAAACGCAATTCAGATAATACAATATACCAGAGCATGCTCATCTACGCGTTATAAACATGTATGTCACGAAATTCGCATGCAATATATGTCACTTGAGACGTTAAACAGAAAAATAATCAATTAATCAATATTTATAAAGTAAAATCACAAAAATACTGAACTTCAAGGAAAATTTAAAAAGGAAAGTTCCTAATAAAATGGCATTATTATAGCTCAAACACATAAAACGAATGAACAATTTGTCATATTCCCGACTTGGTACATGCCTTTTCATATGTAGAAAATTGTGGAGTGAACCTGATTATATAACTATCTAAATCTTTCACCTGTATGACAGTCGCATCAAATTTCATTAAATTCACAACGATATGTGCACACAACAAACAGACATGATAGGTAAAATTGTCAAAAGTAGGGGTACCGTGGTCAACATTGTGTTATAATCTTAATCACTATGAAAACAAACAAATTTTTAACAAAGAATCACAAAAAAGCATATATCAAATTTAACAACCTCATTCATTGCTTTTTTTTTAATTTAATTATAAACGATTTTATTTATCTATGTTAAATCCACTCATATAGCCATTCCTCATATAAAAGTAAGTTCTAACTTAAAATCGAACTTTTAATGTAAACAAATATAAATTTACAAGTTTTATGGTTACCGCTATGAATCACTTGATGTACCGAATTAGACGTGTTACCGGGTTTGTATTTAGATAAGCAACAGGACAAGTGCCACATGTGGAGGGTGAAAAATACCCTTTTTAAGCACCTGAGATCATCCCAAGTTTTTGGTGGTGTTCGTGTTGCTTAGTCTTTAGTTGTCTATGTTGTATTTTGTGAACTATTGTTAGTCTATCTGTCTTTTTCTACTTTACCCATGACGTTGTCAGTTTATTTTATTTTCGATTAATGAGTTTGAATGACCCTCTTTCGCTACTCACTTGCCATTATTTCTCAACTTTTAAAAATACATACATATGGTCTTAAATACCAACCGATTCACTGCTTTCGACTGCAAGAACTGACGACATGAGAAACTACATATGATGACAAACTAATCTAATGGGAGAAGTTACGTTACCAATGTAGCATTGTGTGACAATAATCAAAAGAAAGTCAAAGTATAATATCGTATTTGTATTACCTCAATATTCTTTCTGGTGAGTTTAGAAATACAGTGACTTATTCAATTCGGAATCAAATTCGGATTCAATTACAAAATAGTGCCTGTATGTAGCCATCCTGTGGCATCACTGTGTTGTAAGTGTTAAAAGTTTTACAGCTTCATCTTCATTTTTTGAACACTAAATGAACAACAAAAATTAATATTTTTGTTCACATTTTTTAGGAAGTTATTATCGAATAAAATCGACATTCAACATAAAGTGCGTTTTAAGAAAATTTTGTTAAATTACAAATTACTTCAATTTGTCTGTTCTTAAAATTATTTTCTCAAGAAAGCAATTTTTATTTGCAACAAGATCGTATTACATAAAGTAGCTGACATAAATATCTAATTGTTACCAAACAAATATGCCAAGTGTGCTTAAGATAACACTCCTTAATCGACCAAAATTCACTTAATTTCACAAACAAAATGATATAAAACTTTTAGGAATAAAATATTTGAATCGAATCTTAGAAATGTATTGTGTTGCACGTAAATTTCAATGTTAGTGTTAATTTTTAAAAAGCCAATTATAAATATATAACTCTGCTTTGTTGAAACTGTTCCCTTTGATAGGTTTTCATTGTCAGAATTTTCTAGATATACTTTTTTAATTGATAAACTTGTTTTATGATATATGAATGACAACTGTCATAGATTTTGTTTTATTATACAAATAAACCTTCTATTTTCAGTATCTAACTCTCCGTGATTTATTAGTATGCCTTTTATCGGCCAAAAAAAAAAACCATCTAAATGTGGTGAAAAATATATTTTCCTTACTGAAACATCTTATTCAATAAATAACATGTTAATCGGTGTCAGAATTCTCAGTAATCACACCAACGATATTTTATGGGTACCCTCTTGTAAGGCCACGTATAACTTTAATTTCTACCGCTAATTACTTATCGCTGTGCAAATATACGCGCTCCAACCACCTGTTATTTGATATGACCATAAACAATACTATACATATTGAGCTAAATCAAACCTTTCAGAATTTCATTACAAGTAATGGAGGTTTGTGCAACAATGTAGAAAATGTTGGTATTACAGACGAATGACAAATTTGTCATTTCACATTCTTCTTTATCCGTCCATAAAATACTCAGCCTTAGAGCCGATAAATGTCAATTAAGGATCTCTTTTTCTATTGAATTGTCTTAGATTCATTAGTTAGAAATAGCTTCTGTTACATATATAAAGATACTATCAATCTTTCTCAAGCAATTTCCTCATAAATTAGATTAGTTTTATGAACATGGTGGAAAAGGTAACCAATAAAGACACTATATTTGTTTTGTTTTCCACATATTTTTGGGAATTCATTTCCAAACTTGCTGAAAATATGTGATTTAAAAAAAAGAAAATACATGAAAACACAATGAAATTAAAAGTTTTCCATGAAAATGTAAGGAACACTAAAAAGCTTTATAACGAAACCCAATATATATATTTTACTAGAAAAAGCCTTGAACTACCAGACATTCGTAATTTTGCTTCCTTATATTGATGTAACATATGCAAAATAAACACCATAGATTTGTGATATTACGTGTTACGTTTAACTATTTTATCGTCTTTAAATGTATCAGGAAAAAAGGAACATTATGTTAGTATTACATTATTATATAAGTGCAATAAGACGATAACACAATACGGATACATATATGCACAGGAAACAGCTATTACTTTCTATTCTTCCCGACTATTATATGTATGGTGTTGTTTTAATCGAATAAACACATTGTATCAACAGCTCAGTTGTTTGTGCATCGGTATTGAAATGACTTCCAAAAAGTAGAATAACAAAATTGTTTAACTGTTAGGGAAAATCAAAAAACGAAAAGACTTAAAATGACAACAAAGTTCAAACACATCAAACGAACGGAAAACTGTTATCTGACAAACTTTGCGATACATACATGCACTTATCGTATCAACTTTTTTGTGTCTCTCTTATAGTTGATGTGTTTCCCTCGGTTTTAGTTTGTAACCTGGATTTGTTTTCTCTCGATTGATTTATGACCTTTGAACACCGGTATACTACTGTTTCCTTTATCAAATAATTTTTGGCCATGGATCGCGTAAATAAATTTAAAAAAAAAACAATCATCAAATATATACCAGCATTTAGACTATTATCATGACCATGTTGCCTACCTGAGATTCATCAGTCTAAAACGTGGTGTCTTTCGTTACTTACCTGTTCCTTGATGAGACTGTCGTATAAGTGAGAGGTTTAGCGCTATGAAACCAGGTTCAATTGACCATTTTCTACATTTGGAAATGACTGTCCCAAGTCAAGAATCGACAGTTGTTGTCCATTCGTTTTTTTATGTGTTTTGTCATTTAATTTTGCAATGTGATGAAGGAAGTTCCGATTGAATTTTCCTCGGAGATCAGTATTTTTGTGATTTTACTTTTTCCTTAAGACTGAGATGGAGTACCTTCAATAAACAGTAAATCAAGTAAATCAAGTAATGAAATTAGATTGATTGGTTATTGATATAAATGTTTAAGGCAATCAAAGTATTAAGGATATCTTGGGAAAGCTGGTTCATCAGAAATGTCTATCAGATAGGCAAGAGTCTAAATGTTGATATAACTGAATTGCCTTTGTAGATACTAACAAAAATGTATTATCATCAATACCTTCGGATGTTAGAATTTTGACACTTTAATACCTCATAAATAAAATTTAGATTTCATCAAGGTCATTGATTTTTTTTTTAGATATATGGTCTTAATTAATACTAAGGTACTGGGTAGATGAAAATGCATAGAAATCACAATGAACCAAGTAAAAAGAGTATAGGACATAACAATGGTGGAATACTTCGAGTATAAATCGATTTATTTTAAGTCTGATGATTTTTCAAATTATAAATTGTATTTCGATAGGGCAGATTGTAAACTAGTCTTTGCGGATTTATTGTTTTAACACTATCAATGGTTTGTTTTTATTTTATTTAATTGCACATAAACATTAAATGAGGCCTAGTACTTTAGTTCGAGAGTCTGGTACAAACTGATTTATATTCTTTTACTGTAAGTTTCAATATGAATTTCGTCTTGATCATGATAAGCAAGAAAATTATGACGAGCATAGTATGGAAAAAGACAAGGTCTTCTTCATATTTTGGCTTACATTGTTTTTTAGACACATATCACTAGTTGTTATAAGAACTGCGGAGTTTTTAATTAACCAATAAAATGAACTCAGCCTCTTGATGTGTTTACCAAAGCCTTTCTATAAGACTTTTTTTTTGTTACTAATAGAATTTAAGTTGTGGGTGTACAAAAAAAAATCTTGTTGATCTTGGAAAGTTGGTTTAACGCATCAGTTATAGTTATATCGTAAATGTTTCGGTCAATCCTTCGTTTACTGGAATTTATTAAAATTGTCAGTTTTACACAATTTCTCAAGAGACTCTACAACAAACCGACTAATTCATCAAACAATGACACCTGCTTTTATGAAATACTAATGTACTGTACCAGAACAAGATATTAATTACGGAGTCGGTTCCGGACGAAATTGATTTCCAGTTATTGGTAATCGTAGTTTATATCATCCTTCACATCAATGCAAAACAGGTTAATATCGCTAGTAAGAAGTTGTTGACCTCGTTTCATTTAGTCTGATGAGAGAGATAGTGCGAATAGCTCGGTAATTAGATTTCACAAAACATAATACGAGTGACTGACCAATGCATTATCTCATATAAACAAGTGCTATATGTCTGATAATTGAATTGATGAAACAAAAGTGGCTTATTTTTCTAACATAGGGAAGTGAAAAGTAATTTCAGATAACGGTGATGTATCTATTGCCGCAACTTTTCGAGGAAACTAATGCAGACTCTGATTTGATAGTTGTTGTGTTAACAGTGCCTATTTGGGCCGATGACTACATTGTAGTATCAAATCGACATTGGTCACACACGAAACGCGCGTCTGGCGTACTAAATTACATATAACGGAATTTGATGAGACTGTCATCAAAGTGAGAGGGTTAACGCTATAAAACCAGGTTTAATCCACCATTTTCTACATTTGAAAACGCCTGTACCAGGAATATGACAGTTTTTGTCCATTCGTTTTTGATGCGTTTTGTTATTTGATTTTGCCATGTGATTATGGACTTTCCAAATTGATTTTCCTCTAAGTTCAGTATTTTTGTGATTTTACTTTTTACAATCCTGGTTCCTTTGATAACTATTATACCACTGGGTCGAGGCTACTGCTGGTGGACGTTTCGTCTCCGAGGGTATCACCAGCCCAGTAGTCAACACTTCGGTGTTGACATGAATATCAATAATGTGGTCATTTATTTAAATTTCCATTTTACAAAACTTTGAATTTTTCGAAAAACTAAGGATTTTCTTATCCAGGAATAGATTACCTTAGCCGTATTTGGCACAACTTTTTGGAATTTTGGATCCTCAATGCTCTTCAACTTTGGACGTGTTTGGCTTAATAAATATTTTGATATGAGCGTCACTGATTAGTCTTATGTAGACGAAACGCGCGTCTAGCGTACTAAATCATAATCCTGGTAACTTTGATAACTAATTAAAACCTTACAAGTAATGTACTGCTGATCTTAAATCACATAAGGTGTAGTTTTTTTTAAATTTTAATTGAGTAATCAAGTTAATTGGTGTACAACAATTTAATTTCATTAGCCGGCTACTTGCCCCATATTTTACATATGTTCACTAAATAAAATACGTTTGATCTTCTTTTCATCAAAATAAACTTACATTCTTACAGGACTACAGTTGTGAATAAAAGATCGGAAATAATTGGAGAAGTTTAATTATCCAACAGTTCTCTTTATTATGATAATAATACTTATACGAAGACAATTATTTCAATAACACTATCATTTTATACATATTTCATACTGATTGTTACATGTAATAGTTTTTGCTTTCGGATTAGTGCTTAATTTTCCCTTTTAATTTTACATCTTTCCTATTTAAAAATAATGCATTCTGATTGTGCTCTCATTATTTGACCGAGTTTTCTAATATGTAATGTATGTTTTGGTGTCAATGTTGTAACAAATTTCGTCTATTGGCTTTCTACATGCTTTCTGTGGCATTTAGATATGTTTAATGTATATTTGATGTTCAGACTCTTGTGACACTCAGACATTATTATTCCTCATGAACGCAAACCAAACAAAAACACATGGAATTGATATCGTGCAACTTCACAATTTTGTAATCGACAAGAGTCTGCTTATGATGATGTCCTCCTTTGAGACGCATACTTCAGAGACAAAAAAAACTGAAATATGTATATCCTTTTATTTAAGGAGATGCTGTCAGATACACCCTTTCTCAAAATAAGCATATCTATATGCATGTATGCTACGACAGAAAAGTGTATTATGATCAGGAAAAACGAACAAATGGTACAAACTAGCACTTCAATTTAAAAAAAATCTGATAACTGATTTGATTCCAGCGCAGTGAAATTTTATACAGAATTTACAGTGAAAAGTGAAGTAATTCTTTTCGAAAGCTCATGTATGTAACAATGAAAAATGGCTTTCATAAATATTGTGATAAGGTAAAATGATATTCAACCAGCTGTGTTAATAACATGTGAATTCCTAAATATTAAAAAAAGATCCACTACTAAATCTCAAATAACAATACTAACAATTTTGTGACAATATCAAAACTGTTGATTTCTTACGCTTAACTCTACTGTAACAACATTACGTGTCGAAACTCATTTGAAACGAGACTTAATTATAAGACTTAATATCCTCACACAAAAACTGCTAAGTTGAATGGTTACCAGCACGAATTGGTTAACCGGTACGATATGTCCACACAGAGTTAGATATGTAGATGTCAGAAAAGTCTTCTTATCTGTTATTTCCAACTATGCCATTTTCACTGAATGTGTTGGTTTGCCAATACATCCAGTTGCGTTCCTTTTAGAATGGATGCACATCCCTCAATTCTGTTACTTCGTAGTAGTAGTCCTACGGTTACTTTCCCACACAGTTACATAAAAACAAAGTGTTTTCAAGTAAACATACACAAGCTTACCATTTTAATTAAGGTACACACTACCTCATGTAAAAGTGGCCTCATGTGGATTCATGATTTATAATATGTCATTTTGTAAATAATATCGTTAGTAAGCTACTATGAAACAATGAGTTAAACTCACTAAGAGCAAGTTGATAATAGTTGGATTTGACTATTATTTTAAGTTCCTTTTCATCATTCAGTTCTTTAGATGTTTCTGGTTTTATATATTTCTGCCATTACATTTTTTGGCTTTGAGCGTTCCTAATAACTATTAATTCAGAAAAGTGATTCATTCGGACTCAAACAAATAATGAAAAGTTATTTTCATTTTATAACAATTCCATCATTTGAATAATTAAGTCGAAGTTCTTGACCAATTTTTCGTGTTCAAGTGTCATGGTTGGAATGGTGTACCGGGAAAGAATTGTGTTAAGAACAAGTTGTGAAACAAAACACTTTTTTTTAAATGTATAAAAAAGTACTATTATTTCTTCGTTCTTATTTTGATTCGGGTTTTCTGTTTGTTGAATGTTGAAATAGTGCGGTGACTGAAGGCAGATTTTTTGGAATTTAATCTCCCCACCGAACACACACCTACATAATATATCATTGGAAAGAGGAAATCGTGTACTATGATAATATGCCTGTCGTCAGGACTTGATATGGTCACATTTTTTTAAAATTGAGGTCAAAGGTCATATGTAAAAATCTGTGAAAGTTTGGGAGGGTTTCAATTTTGACATTTTTTTCTACTTATAAACTCTACCTATATACAAATGATACTGTTTTGGCTTTAGTAATGTTTGTTTTTATACATAAACCTTAATCATTGAGATTTTTCAAGTTGAAGTTTTCAACCTATACAATGTTTAGAGCACCTTAACCTTATGAAAGATATCAATTTCAGGTAAAAATCAAGTGTCATGCAGGACAATACTTTAAAATTATGTTTTAAACTATCATAGTGGTTGAGTCTTCAAACCAAAGCCATAGAACACTACAGTCAAATATGACCTCAAATTGAATTTGCGGATACTTCAGTTTTTTTTTTATAGACTACTCGTTGCTTTTGGGGTTTTTTCACAATTATTACTGCTACTATAGTATTATCTTTTGTTGTTTATTTCACTCTGGTTAATATCTATTACATTATAGGTTTTGTAACTATATTCCCCCTTTTATCCCTTGCAACGTACCGCAAACTTCAAAAGTATTCCATATAAAAAAAGAAGATGTGATATGATTGCAAATGAGACAACACTCCAAATGAGACCAAATGAGACATAAAATAATTATAGGTCCCGTACGGACTTCAACAATGAGTAAAATTCATACTGCATAGTCTTCAATTCCCGAAATGAATAATGTAAAACAAACAAAAAATCTAACAACCTGATTAATGTACAAAATAAATAAGAAACAAACAAATATAGTATATAGAAACAAACGACAAACACTGCATTACCGTCTCGTGACTTGAAACAGACAAATACAGATATTGGCGGGATTTAACATTTTTAAGGGCACGCTAACACTCCCCTAACCTCGGGACTGGAACCGTGTGTACCAGTGCAACAAGCTTTATACCAAATCAACCGTTATCTCCATCATCTTCATTTTCATCAACCGTCACAAGACATGTTTTAATATTTCTACACATTTCACTCATGGCCACAGGTCTGCACATGAAAGGTTCTGCTCAAAGCAAACACGTTATTTAGAGTTTTTCTTTACAAGTACAGACAAGGTTTTTCTTTACAAGTACAGACAAGGTATTGTAGGAAGTCCGAAGACATTTGTTTCTGAAAAAAATACCAGCTTCAAACCATCCCTATCAATTCATTGAGGATTTTAAAAGAGATCTAAAAGGGGTTTAGGAAGGTGTGATGACATCCATATGCTTGTCTGTAAAGATGCTGAGGAAACATTATACGAGACGTACACACTATCTTGAATTCACTCAATTTCATGGTTTGCAACACATTAGATAGCGTCGCACTTTACTTTAAGTAGCATAAAATCCATTGGCATTCAATGTTTCAACAAGGTGTTTTGAACCAAACTCATGGTACATGTGTAAAGCCAATCCTAAATGAAAAGGAGTAAAACAAAAACGATTGTCTCAACAATTGCTTAGCATTTCCACAATTTCTCTGATGCCATTTCCTGTGAATAGTCTAGGCTGTATGCATTTTTATTGAGTAAACATAGAATGAATTGCAATAAATACGAAGGCATTGGCTGAATTAAGAAGGAAGAGACAATTCATCCGATGTTGGGTAGTCTTTTTTAGAGTTTCGATGTCTTTTCTAAGTAAACTTGCAGCAGAATGAAATATCTGTCCATTATTTGTGTCTATTACAGTTGACATTGAGATTTTGAGGTCAGTTTTCAATTGACTAGAAGCTTATATGGCATCTTAAATAGGTTTTTTGCTACTAAATATTATGTTATATTTGCCTTGAACTTGTTGAAGTTGTTTGACAACTGAATTTCTATAGAAATAAATTAGTTTAGACTGCATTTTACATGTAGAATATTTTAAATTAGAATCAGCCGGAATGACCATTAAATCATTGTCAAAAGCCAAATTACTAAAAGCAGTATCGTGTTTTGAGATATCTGCTTCCACGGGTTTGAATTTTTTTTCAACGTTTTTAGCAAATATTTAGTAATGCAACCAAAATGACAGAGTGATTGAAGTTTAAAAGATGGACGGGAAACTATTTCAACTTTAACTTTATCTGACACGGATAAAACATTTTTAATACGCTCATCGGATTCAAACTTGAGTAATTTTTTATCTTTCTAAAATGTTTTGTTGCAACAAAATATACAAGCGCTCCAGTTTAACGACTGCATTCTAGAACGTTTACAAATACTCGAAACTGAGGGACAACAGTCAGGTAATTGTATGTCGTCATTAATAATTAGACTAGAAGCTTCCTCGCTCTAAAAGAGGGAAGAAATATGTTTACTTGTGTAAGTTTTGTAGCATGAACGATGATAAATTGCCTGCACGGAGTTCTTCAAATTAACATCTATTGCATAAAACAGCTTGATGTTCACCTCATCCAATCTTCTATGCAATGCAGATACAAAAATTGACTTCCCTAAAGTGGTAAATTGACTCAAAATTTCAATCGAGTTTGTTTTTTTTTTGCATATTATGCACTGCATAAAATGTAACGACTTTTGTCTTTTCTTTGAACTTAATGGAGCAAGTTGCAAAGGACTTGACATATCACGGAATATTTACTGAAACTATCCGTCAATTATTTTGATTTTACAATAAGACTTTTCTGACAAAGTATATTTGATGTTTTATAACGAAAAAACATAGAATATAAACATATACAAACAAAGTATGTGGCATATATCAGCGCACTTTAATTGAAAATATGTGTATATAATAGCGAAAACGGTGTAATTTCATATATCATTTGAGAGCAAATTATTGACTAATACACAAAATGTGACGGAAGGCAAGTGATTGAGTTCCGTGTTGAAATTGAAGATATTTATTCCATTCTTTTTCCATTGATTTCTTAAGGTTTTTTCATATTTTGGCTCCGAAAATTTTATCACTAATTAGTTTTATTAAATATTATATGCTTAAAATATTATGGGATAATTTGTATTACTACTATGAAGAGAAAACTAAAGTTTGAGTCTGAATTTGCAATTAAAATTACCTCAATTTTAAATAGTCTAAAGTTCGCAAATTTTATAGATTAGAAGAAAATAAAATACTGAATGGAATATTTTTACATATAAAAATAACTTCAGGAAAAACTATTTCAATTAAATGTAAACAAACATACACATTTTTTCATTTTGAAAAAGGGGGGTTGAAACTCTCCAATATACTACCAGTCATTGAAACGACTTTTTAGAAAAAAAATGACCGTACGAAACTCTGACGACAGGGCAAAAACTAAAGAAGACATATTTGTCCATTTTTAGCCGTGTGTTATTTGGGGAGATTAAACTCGCGATCTAGACGACTTTTTACACTTCTGTCACCGCACTAAAATATTCGGAACACATTTTTAAACCCACATTGACGCATTACATAAACATGTCGTTCTGACGATAGATGCCAATTCGAACTGCTCTCAACCGATGTAACATAAAGACAAAATAGAATACGGCGGGATTTCAAAAGTGAAGATTTGATGGCGCATGCCAGGGGCAGAATTGCTGAAGAGCGTGATGACATCAGACAGACATTGCAATATGCATACTATGATCATGATTGAATAGTGCATGAGTATCAAGCACTAAACCAGTTGCTCAATATTATATCGGTAGACGTTAAGAGTCCTGAATTTCGAACTATAGCAGGTGCAATAGGTGTATTAGAATGGTATGGACAATAACAGTAAAATAGGGACGATAAGAAATTAATAATTAAATGTTGCAGATGTTGAAATAATGTGAAACGTGAATATGATTGGTTCTCTTTAAATTACTAGGAGGTGAAATAATTTACAAATATGTTATGTAAAAACAGTAGTAACTGTCTGATTTTGATATTTATAATTCTACTAGTTTTTCAACTTTGTAGTATGTTTGTTTTTACAGCAGCACTGCCCAAAATTAAAGAGGTCATGAACACTCTAATGTTAGTTTTTCAGATGCAACATGTATGCGGGAACAGTGCCCAAAGTTAAAAGAAGTAAAGAGCACAAAAGTTATGAAACATGTTTACATTCTATGCGGCAGGACTGTGGTTGTATTTTTAGTATACGATGTAGATCTTTGTTCGATGTTTTGGCTTGTGACTAATAGAAATGTTTATATTCAATGTTTCGTCTTTCTTGGTTTTTAGTTGATAGTTAAAATAATGGTAATCGACCATCTCCTTATGAGTTAAAGAAACAATAATAAAGTGGAGGTGAATTTTCGTGAAAAGTACGCGATGGTTCATTTTTCTTGACGATTGAAATGACTTTATTAAAAAGTACCTAGAAATAATTACCCACATCTAATTCGTTAATTAAACATTTTTTTCGAAACGACCCAAAAAATAATAAATTTTTCAACATAGACGATACATGATTGTATATGCAATTACCAGTGATAACGTTTAAAGTTAATTTTAGCAAACTTGTAGTAAAAACTGTCAGGTGCAACACCAAATTGCTCATATGAAATCTAAATAAATCTTGTGTAATTTAGAAAAGACTCCTGCATCTAGTGGTTTAATCTGTGCATTATCAACTTTCATATCTGTAAATTGTTATTAAAATCAACTTATTTGACAAGTTGGAAACAAATTGTTTAACCCCTGATGGTTTTGTCTGTAAAACCAAGTATTGTTTTCTTAACTTTGAGTAATGCGTTCTAAATAACACCCAACCTTTCACCTACATTGAACAATCTGGTAGATTTTTCTATTTTCAGAATTTAAAAATGGAAGCATTAATTAACCAAACATGTACTTTAAAACCCTAGAAATATAACTAGTATCATTTGCATTACCTTGAACTTTGAATATTTGTTGTAAACGTTCATAAATTGAAGGCTTTGAAAAACCTAATATGAATTTATATGACTATAAATCGATTTTTTGACATTTTCATTTTGGATTTAAATTTTAATCATATCAAAGCCGTGAAAATGCAATATCATCGAAACTGTGTCAAGTGTTTTATCTACATTTATCGTATTATTTTGTTGATCTTTTGAACTGAAATAACTGTCATACCAATGGGATATTTAGTGCACTGTAATACATTGTTCAAACCCCTATACTTTCGAATACCACACAATTTATCGCGACATTGACAACCGATCGCACAGTTTTTCATGAGGATCGTTTTTAGATTGCCATAAGTCTTTGGTGACGTTTTTAATAACAGGATGGGGTCTACTACTGATTGACATTTCGTCCCCGAGAATATAACCAAGTATACAATTTTTTTGTGTTAACATGAAATGTCATTGATATGTTCATTTTCTGTAAATTTATTGCTTATAAAGGTTGAATTATTCAAAATCCATAGGTGTTGCTACCCGCCAGACTCAATTTATTGTTCTTCTCTTCAACTTCGTACTTGATTTGGCCTTCTAACAATTCGAATTTGAGCGCCATTGGTGAGTCTTATGAATACAAAACGCGCGTCTTGAGAAACAAATCCAACACCCGATATCTTAAAATAAATTTTATAAATAGAATGTATAGTTTATAAAATCGTTTTAAGATTGGTGATGTTTCAGGATAAAGCGTGCGACATTCTATAGGTAGTCGAGATCGTAATATTCCACCGGTATGATGTTATATTTAAGTGCAAATTATTTTTTATAAAACGTTTCACACTGTAGCCATTTTAATCTATAAACTCTGACACTTATATGTTAATGTCAGCTGACGAATGTTCTCTACGAAACAGAAAAGTACACAATTACAATGATATAATGCAGAAAAAAGGGGATAATATATGTTATGTCATCTGTTCGTATTGCTTTAACGCCTTTTTAAACTTGTCTGTCTTGATTAGAAAATTTCAAAATAGAAAGCCATAAATAAAGACAACAGTAGTATACCGCTGTTCAAAACTCGTAAATCTATGGACAGAAAACAGAATTGGGGTAACAAACTAAAACTGAGGGAAACGCATTAAATATAAGAGGAGAACAACGACACAACATTAAAACAGATAAACAGGAGTGCAAATATAATTATTTGGTTGTGAAATTGGAGTACAAAGTACGACAAATACTTACTGTATATATATATTGCTTATCACAAATGGGTAATCAATCGATATGATAATAACTGGCCTAATGGAATAATATACATTATACGTTCCAAGAAGTCCATACAGCTTACCTTTCAAGCTAAGACATTCTCGTTTTGGGTTCCTATAAAAAAATAAAAGTCACAAAAGTACTGATTTCCGAGGAAAATTTAAAACGGAAAGTTCCTAACCAATTGGCAAAATCAAAGGATAAAAAATAATTTTAAGATATGAATTTTCGACACATCTTTATCAGTTAATGTCTTTATATTAAAAACCGTTTTAACAGATATGAGATACATCAGAATGGAACAATGCAAAGTACAAGCTGATATATTGTAGCGACTGACAATTAAATAAACACTCCTAAGTCAGAATTCAAATGTACAGTAGTGGTCGTTTGTTTATGTAATTTATACGTGTTTTTCGTTTCTAGTTTTTTATATAGATTACACCGTTGGTTTTCCCGTTTGAATGGTTTTACACTAGTAATTTTGAGACTCTTTGTAGCTTGTTGTTCGGTGTGAGACAAGGCTCCGTGTTGAAGGCCGTACATTGACCTATAATGGTTTACTCTTATAAATTGTTATTTGGATGGAGAGTTGTCTCATTGGCACTCACACCACATCTTCATATATCTACTCATACCACATCTTCCTATACCTAGTCTAATAATTGTGTAAAGCAATATTTCTCGTTCGTCTGCATTTGATAAAGCAAGCCGCAGTTGCTGCTTGCCAATTTCACGCACATTTTATTTAGACAATATTGCATAATTGTTGATGGTTAGAAACACATGATCAAACATTATTAGGTCATTATATATATATGAATAATACATTTTTATGAGGTTTATCAACACTATTCATTGTGGGAACATGAGATACATAACGGATACCGTTTGTAACGTAGCAGACTGCGGAAATTAAAACTTCAGTCATTTCATAAGTTACGTCACAGGTTTCCTGAAATTTCCGGCTTCTGATTTCACATTTTACCGTCTGCACGAGAAACACGTGACGCTAAACCTTTATTCTTATTTGATATTTCCATATTGATTTCAAATTTCCAATTTAAAGAAGACCATAAAAAAATTGCCATATGAAATTGTTGAACAGGACTATGAAACCCAATCGCAAATTTTTTTCTCGAAATTGCCTTTTATTATTGATAAGTTTTTCAACCATAGGGTCGATTCTACTAATGATTGACATTTCGTCCCTAAGAACATTACCAACCAAGCATCCAAAACTGTTGTGTTCACACGAATTATCATTTATATGTATTATTTTTTTTGTAAATTTACTGAGTTATTCGAAATACATAGGTGTTTTCATCCCCAGGCATATATTGCCTTAGTCATTGAACTCTTTACAATTTTTTATGCTCTCCTCTTTAATTTTGTTTTTGATTTGGTCTTCCAAATATTCTTATTTGAGTGCCTATAGTGAGTCTAATGAAGACAAAACCCGCGTTTGCCGTAAAAAATCAAAAGTTTGGTATCTTCGATTTTAAAGATTTTAGATATGCATGTTGATGCTTTGAATATATTAACCTTATAAAATCGTACGGTGGTTGACAAATCATTAAGGATATACCGTGCGACATCCATTTGCTAATAGAGGTCGCAATAACCCTTCATTTGACATTTGGTATTGTTCTGTATTTTTTCAATCTCATTCGGATTCGTTCTGATTCTGATAAATGTTTTACTCAGTTATATTCGGGGTTTTATATTTGTTTTGGTGCTGCAACGTTATTGTAAATATTACAAATATCAAATGCAGATATAAATTATATAATGTGTAAACGTTAATATTACAATAAACAATTAAGAGAAAACACACCAATATCATCCTTTAATGGCAAAATTAAAATGAAATTGAAATAAAAAGAAAAAACAGAAAACAAAAAAAAAAATAGACATTTTCCGATGATCGCTAATTTGGTCATATATTTATATCAAAACAAGTTATATGGTATATCATATGTATCACAAATCTTATTTTGCGTATGAATTAATATTGAGGAAATACCTTTGAAGTTTTACAGACACCATTATAACTTACCTGAACGTTTCTACTAATACAGATGACCACAAATACGTTCCATGTGTCTTAGCATTGACACCTTCATCCTCTCATTGTAAATACTTATCACGAACTCGATTAATCTCTGGATTTTACCCACCATCCGAAACACGACAGGTGCTACTAGTTGAGCAGACATTTTACTCCGGAGGGCCTAATTTCACCTTTATGTTTATTAAGATGCGTTTGTTTTGATTTTGACATTCTTTTAGTAGTTTAAGTGGGATGTATTATTTTTTTATGTCTGTGTTGTGTTGGTAGGAAATGGTTATTTCTATCCTTTTTCTTGAAACTACAACCAACATTGTTATTTCAGAAGGTCACATTCATCTTTGTTATCAGTTTCTCTGTCTTTATCTTCATGATGATAATATATCAGTTTTCTACATACTAAGACATTATATCTCATTGCTGAAGGCCGTATGACGACCTATAGTTGGTAATTTCTGTGTCATTTGATCTCTTGTGGAGTGTTGTCTCATTGGCATTCATACCACATCTTCTAATTTTTAATGAATATACTAATATATCTAGTTATGTCAATAACTGTTTCCTGGAAAATAATTTCTTGCTTTTATAAAGAGGAATATATAATTGAATTCAATAAATGTCAATATAAATCTGCAGTGTTGGTTTTTAAAAAAGTAATTTTATTTTAGATACATATAAACTAGGATAATTCACATCGGTAAATCTTCAATAATTGATATTCATTTCAAAGATAGATCCAACTTATGCAATAGACTTGTTTCCTTCATAATTATAAAACATCTGCATTATTAGAAATCAGATTAACAGATTTGCCAAACTCCAAGACTCCGTTATGTAATAACTATATAATACATGAAAATGAAAATCGATACAATAAAAAGATGTTATATAATCTTAGTTACATAGACTTTATTTATTATATATAGATACTGTCATTCAGGGTAATGATTTTCAAGCGATGCTAATAAGGGGATACAGTTAAAAGGGTCGTGTCCCTCGAGTCGAATGAAATACTAAGTAAAGAAAAATATATTCTCTATTTCGATCTTTATCATCAAAACGCAAAATGTATTAAACGTAACCCGAATAGTTTAGGCGTTATATTCCGCTTCGATTGCTATGGATATAGGTATCAAGTTTTATATTTGGTAGTTCTCCCATAATTGTCTTTCTAGTGGATGCTGTGAAAGGTTAACTATTTAGTGGTCGTATAAGTTTTTTTACAATGTATTTCAAAATAAGTAAACCATGAACAAAAGAACGAGAGAAATTAGACTCATCTGCAGTTTTCTGGATGTTCACACGGCTCACAAAACAGAATGCAGAAGAACATTTTCATGGGTCATTCATATTTTGTTAGAAATATATGTGTCGATAATATACGCAGATGAATGTATTTCACGTTTAAACTAATGGTTTTTTTTTATAAATTCAATTTTATAGATAAAAGCATTGACCCGAAACTGAAAAACTCACAAGTACGAATTTTTATATAAAAATAAAGATGAATAAATTTACTATCAATACCGAATTGTCCGATAAAGAAGTGTATAGATGCTAAGAGTTTCTAAAACTATTTACTAGGTATGAACTTATCACTGAAAGCAAACTTTTCCTCTTAAATAGACAAATATTTAATGGTATTTAATAGTAATAATGAGTCCTTCAGACAAAATAATGGTTTACCCCCAAATAATGTATTTGAAACAGGTGTAAGAGCTGTAATCAAGAATTACCATACATTGTCTTGAAATGTATACTAGTTTCGTTTTGTATATGAAAACATTTATTTACTGGCTGTTCAAGCAAGAGCAAGGTTATGGTTATTGTCCCCATTGACGCCTATTGTTTCCCTCGACAAAATATCTTCTTTATACAATGTAGAGGCAAATCCAGAGAACTACAATGTACATAGTGTTGCCCTAGAAAATGTTAACATCAGACAGAAACAGATTGATAACAATTGTTATTGTATTAGACGACAATCCTCGAGGTTAAAATGTTAAAAATCAAAAACAAGTCTGATGTTAAAATCAATTCAACAATGGCATTTTGAAATGATTATGTTCTATAGCAAGAAAATTCCTCAAGGAACACATCATCATTCAACGACATTTAATTCATGCCTTTCCCTAAAGTCAAATAAAATATTTGTCAAACCAAAATATTCAATTACATAATTGCTTTGTTTTTTGCATTTGATAAATCTACAGGAAATAATTTCGGTTGTTATGGTGACAGATATGGAAACACTGTTGTTTTCACATGTACTTGTTTACAACACAATACTCTTTTAGAGTTATGTCAGGTCTAATTGATGTCCGTTATATCCTTATCATCTCTATAAATACCATTTTTTTACTATTTTAGATGTGTTTGTTTCTATTCTAAACGTAATTTGATATACTTAAAGCCATGCTATTTTAGTTTTGACTACACAATATGTCTTTTATATAATTGGAGATACGGAACCAGGTGTTTTGTTCACTCCCTCTCGAATTTAAAAGTAGAATGATAAATGTGAATCGAATTTGTTGACTTTGAATATTTATAATTGGTATTGCGTAAGTTGTATTCCCACCCCAACCGCAAAATTGCTTTGGGTTTATCAATTTATAAACTTGGTGCCAGTGCGTCACAAACTTAGTTTCCAGCATGACAAATGTGAAACAATTCAAGAGAGAACACAACGACCTGAGGCACCTTAAACAAAAAATACAAAGCAAATTTAGCAACATCAACAAACGCCAACCAGTGAACTAGAGGCAAATTAAGAATGGAGCGGGGTAAGACATACTTATGAACGCTCTATCCGCCCTGACCTATTAAAGCGCACAAAGTTAACCTATTTTACCAATTAATTCGTTGTTGTCAGTACAAAAATATGAGTTTGAAACCGTTTAAAAACTATGTGTAGGTTTAAGTATTTCACGTTTTAATTAAAATCTTTTGACTAAAATAAAATGTCATCCGTTTACTGTCATGTTGTTAAATTGTAGTTTAAACTGCCTGTACTTAGTCGTTCACATTTAAAAAATAAAATATTTTAATGCCTTGTGTTTTTTTGTGTGGAAGTATCTCCTTAAAAGACATTTTTCATGCCAGATGTGCTATCGGAATTCTTTGTTCATGCGTTTATTTGTATTGTATTCCTGTCACGTAATGTTGTCTTTTTAGCGGTATTTTGCCATATAAGCAGGAGATTTTGCTAGCCATAAAACGAGGTTCAACCCAGCATGACAATGTCTAACAATGTCTTGTACCAAGTCACGATTAACAATTCACGATTCAAGATTTTTATTTTCTAATCATGGGCCCTCAAGGGGCATATACACAAAATATAACAGTTTTACATTAATTATAATGGCATAACAAATTATTATTCAGCACTAAAAATGAAGCAAACAATATATTGTATAATATTTTCATGGCGCAATACATATTTAAATAAGCATACAGTGGGAAGGTTTTCTAAAATAAAGTCACTTAATTTCAAAGTAATTTTTGTATCTTTCATAGTCATTAACCATATAACTTTGTTAAGTTTGAAAAAGATGGACATTCAAGTCAGTAATATGACAGTTGTTATCTATGTACGTGTATGTTGGCGGGTTTTTTTTGTCTCACATTTTATCAATCAAACATAAATGCATATTTGATCACTACGCGGATAATTAGAGACCTACCACAAACATGGGAAGATTTCAAGTTCTGAAGGTTTAATAACTCCTTTGTTGCTTATGAGATCCGGAGACAATTCTTATTCGGTAATGTGTGCGATAAACGAGAAAACGAGGACAGGAATTTAAATAATATACAAGTGGATCATATCTATAGTCATCTTATGCCGGTATTGCTTAACGATCAACAAACATATTATGTGACTTCCATAACGTATTCAAATAGATGACTCTAGCCTTACCATTATGAACTCTAGGTTTAAAAAATTCCCGTAAAATACAACCCTCTATCAGCCTTGTATTATCGTATTAAACATGAAGATATATACTTTCAAAACATGTGCTGTTTGAATGTTCTTAAAACATTTGAATTTTCTGATATTGGTACCAATTTAAAAAACATTGGTAACAACATCCAAAACGAAATAAGTTGTTAAGAACCACATTAAGAACCGCTTGTTGAGGAATTTGTACTGACAATTCACTTCGAATATATATTGTAGCGATACTGCCAGAAAAAGACTATGCAAGAGAACAAAAGTATTACAAAAATACCACATCCTAAGTCAAATTCGTTAGGAAAAGACCACAAAAACTGCCAAAAACAAACGCTTTCAATCAACAAAACATGTGAAAAACAACTACAAGCCAATCTCATATGGATATAGGTACATGAGGACGAGAAGAAAATCACTATTTGTCACATAAGAATTTCGACTGTTTGTTTTCAAAAATTATCAACGATCTTGAAAATGTCAAACTTCAAAGAACTTAAAATAAGAGTAGATTTTTGATTGATATATATAAAATGTTTCCCTTATTACAGCAAAGTGTGTGTTTCTACGTTGGGTTTAAGTCAGGAAACAACACAGGCATTCATATTTATACAATTACTGGATGATTGAATGTAAATATATTTTCTTCGACGACCCTATAAGGAAAAAACAGCATCTTCCTGTAATCTTTGTGGTAAATCTAAACTTTTGATTACAATTGCTGATTGTTCTGAAGAAAAGAAAGGCATTCTTTTATGCTGAATCAATATAATCATGAACGATTAAGAGAGATGTGCCTACAGGAACTCGTTAAAGTTTCTGTCAAATTATATAGAAAATTATAATTAGAGCAATCTCGCATAATTATGAGGGACAAAACCTGATTTAAACATGCCTGGTATCTAGAATTAGATACCCTTTAATATGTAGATGATTTAAAGGCATGCCTAGATCTAGATGGTTAATACTTTAGCAGATATAATTGACATTTTACCAACGTCACAGTTTTCTAAAATTAATGTTACAATGTTTACTTATTAAACTGGAAATAAACCAATAACGAACTAAATAATCCGCACAGTCATGATGAATTTGTTAAGATAAAGTTAAAATGAAGACGAAGGACTCGAAAGAAACAAGTTCGGGTCGAATTACGAACCAGAAAAGGGAGTCGTCTTCATTGAAATCAATATCATACTTTTCTCCCTTTTTGTACGTTTTCTTAATAACCTAACATGGGCCTTCGAATTACAGTTACTATATAAAGGATATAACCTAGTAAATGTACTTAACGTCATAAGGCCTTCCGAAAACAATAAGTAAAACTCATACCTTATTGTAGGCTTTAAAAGTCTCAGGAATGACTAAATGGGAAAATGAATCAAAAGAGAAAACTAGTTACTTGATGCATGACAAAACTGATATAGCTGACATCAACAAAAGACAACCATTGAAACGCATACTGAAACTTTGAAAAAAATAAGGTGCTGGAGTTAACATGTTTATGAAAATTTATACATTTCACGTAGAACATAACGCAACGTAAGAATAAACTGAGTTAAGGATAAAACTCATCAGATATACACAAAACACACAAAAATTTAACAAAAAAATACATAACTAGCAGTTACGAAAAGCTAGTGTAGACAAATTTCATTAATTTATATTTAATAAATCGGAATTTTCAGAGAGGTAAACTTAAATCAATACATAAGGATAAAGTGTTAAGATGTCATGAAAAGTATGAGAAATACTTGACCTTGAGCAATGCCAAAAGAGAAGTACCGATATGAATATATATAGTTATTAAAGGTACCAGGATTATAATTTAGTACGCCAGACGCGTGTTTCGTCTACAAAAGACTCATCAGTGACACTCAGATCAAAATAGTTATAAAAGATGAAGAACCAATAGTTACCATAATTGTAGCCATATATATTAAGTAGGATCTTTAACTTTGTACTTATTTGGCTCTCTAACTATTTTGATCTGAGCGTCACTGATGAACCATATGTAGACGAAACTCTCGTATGTCGTATCAAATCATAAGCCTGGTACCTTTGATAACTATTATGAAACAAAATCAGTCATTCATGCATTCAAAAGTAGCGTGCCCTTTAACAGAATCACCTTAAAAATAGGAGTTGATGCCGATATCTAGGTTGTATAATATTTCAGCATGTACAGATATACTTCCAACAAATTTATTAAAATCTTTGCAAGAATTTAGTTTTAGTAATTAACGTAACGAAATCACAGAATGTTTAAACAATTCACCAGTTATATCAAGATTACTTCCATTTAAAAAAAAATCTAAAATATCCAAGGACAGAAAACAGTCGAAAGCCTGTCAATATATATTTGTTCCGCCTAACAGAAGTTCTACTGGAAACTTTGTTATAAACAATGTCATCATACCTATTCCTATTGGAACATATATTCTATACTATTTATTCCGTTAGGAACATATACAGTAATATTTATTCCTATGGAAATAATATTCCAGAATATGTTTTCCTTTTGGAACTAATATTATTCAGCTGTCCCCTGCATGCATATATACACTTAACTAAGTCATGTGTGTACGTTTTGTATAATAATTACGAATCGATAATGTTTTATCGATAAATAATAGTTCAGTCAGTGATTGTTGATCGCAGGCTTATAGTCTTTGGAGTGTGTTGCCGATGTTTATCGAACCGTAATATTGATAATACAGAAAGCATGGTGCACGTAACACATATAAAGTGAATTGATAAAGCATTGATGTTTTATTTTTACTTTGTCCATGCATTCCCATTTGTTAACTCAACTTTTCCTTAACAGGTGTGTAATGATTTGTTGTATTAAACTGTTTTAACGAGAGGTCTCGAAGTTAAGGTCACTGCATACGAGAGAATTTCGACGAATAAGTGTACAGGAAGACAATAATTAAATAACAGTACATTTAAGATTTTGATAATATACAGGATTTTTTCACGTACAATTGTTTTATAGTGAAACTCCATTCAAGTATATAAAACATGCTAAACTTTTTTTTTAATTTGAAGTTGCATATGACTTTAATTCAAATCATTTATATGGAATTCAATGCCAACCTATGCAAAAGTAAATATGACTGCAAAACTAAATCGAACATCATTTTATTCAATATCAACCTGAACATCGAGTGTTTATTTCTCGTTTAATAACTGCTTAGAGCTTTACAGCAACCCTTTCAGTAGCACACATTATTCTCTTAATTTCTTGTCTCCTGTTGGTTTGTGTAGTTTAAGTGTCATTCCGACGACGAGTGACTAGATCGGATATGGCCTACATTTTTCTGCATTCATGACTTTTGGCTGTGACCAAGCTCTCTCTTGTTAACGATGAAGTCGACTTCGCGTTAGGTTTGTCCCCTCCGTAAAATATTCGGTATGCCTTCGGAATATCTTACTCGTTAAAAAACGGTCGGGTTTCAGTCTAACTTAAATGATAGCTTCCACTCGACTATTATTTATCGACATGGTATGTGGGGTGTGTAAATGTCTTAAATTGTCAGAAAACAACTCTGATGAAACATTACCATATATCATGTGGGAGGAAATACAACTTTTGCATATATTATTGTTGTTTTGTTAAGATGTTCTGTAAAAGAAACACCAGAAAATGTATTAAAAAATGGATGTGGGTTAGAATCTCAAATGCCATTTAAGATAAAAACACAAAGGAAAATTTGTAGAAAAATGGAGATCCTTTGATCTTTGATGGATAGTTTTCCTGTCAGCAATCATTCTATTCCCCTGAAAAAGATAAATCTTTCAATGTAGCAGAATATGATAAACTATTTCATGATTACTGCAAGATTGCAGGTAATCTTCTTTTTCATAACAATTATTTATAATTTAATTATACATTATATTGCAAATATCGTTCATAGTAACCATTCACATGTAAGCGTTTGAAAACTCTTTACTCAAATAACTACTTCATGAACATATAGCAAAAACTTTATACACTAGAAGAAATTACAGTGAAATATTAAGACAATGACAAAATATTCTTTTGCCATTCAAAACCATTCAGAAGATAACTGCTGAAAATCTCATGAATGAAAATATTGTTGATGGTTATCTTTGTGTTTTTTCTTTGCAAAAAATTCTCTGTCCTTGAAGGAAGAAGGGATAATAATATGTGGCAAAGAGTAATTACTTCCCTAATCAAATAAAAGACGTAGAAGTAGTTGATTGACATCTCTAATACTGTAAACACAAACTCAGCCATGCTGAAAACAACCACGTGTCAGAAATGAGTTAAGACAAATCAAACAAAGATCGAAATACGGATGATCATCAATCAAAATATTCGGAAAAAATGAATCGGTGAATTGATTGTATTTACGGAAACTAAATCATTAAATAAAAGGGAAAGTGTGTCTCAAGAGAGAGGCAAAGTTCAGGCCAAATACTTAAAGCGAACCAAGGACTCGGACTGGGAGATTGCACATAATATTTCTGAACTAATAGAAAATCGGCTTTCATGAATATTTTAATACGTTTGAATTAACAATGAGGATATTTAATAAATAAAAACTATATCAAAGGAGTATATCTTTAATAGATGTTCAAACTTTGATCTTGATTGAAAACGACAAGAGGAAATATGCTGATAACACTAATTGGTAAGGTCTTTTTCAAAAATGACTACATTGCCAAAATTCTTTAAACCATTAGTAAATAGCAGATGTTCAATTTCAAAATGTCAGTTTACAGTATATAAATGGCATTCCAAGAATATGAATTGAAAACCACAAGGGTTGTTGATTACACAATATTGGTACCATTTTTTTCAACAACAAAAAAATAAGTAAAGTAACAAGAGCACTAAACTCTAAGGAAAAATCAAAGTTAGTGGAATGTCCCTTATCAAATAGCAAAATCAACAGTTCAAACACACCAAACGGACCTAAAACTACTGTCACAAATTTCTGACTATCTGTTTGAGAATTATGCTTCAACACTATGCGAGTAGAAGATAACATGTAAGGTATCCGCTTTTTCCCTTCTGAAGAAATATCGCAACATTTTGCACTTCGTATAATCCATCAATTATTCAAACAAAACATATGGCACATTTAAGCAGACTTTTGGTTGCAAATACCATTTTTTGTTCTTACTTCCTCATAACATTTTTCATATTTTGTAATCCGGTACTTCTAGCTAATAACAAATAATTGTGTGTTAGGTACAAATTGTAAGCAGTTTTTGCCTTACAAAAATTTTAAAGGACAGAAACAGACTTTAGATACTCAGCCCGATTATTCCTTATCTGCATCCAATAATAATCTCGTATCGGGTGTAATAAATATCCTACGCAACTGATTAATGAAAGTAATCCTAATGCAGTTATATGTACATTAAAATAATCGGAATTCAATCACAGAAAAACAATCAAGGTTTACTGGTCAATATAGCTGATAATCTATAGGCAATTGAATTGAGGTCATGATAAGGTCATGAATTATTAAAACAGTGGACCAAGAATTAATAAAATCAATGTTCACACACGAAAAACGGCACCATAATCAAATTATATGAAACATGAAGGTTTTGAGTATGTGGGCAATCGATTTAACCAGTGTTTGTTACTCAATGCAAATGAACTATTCAGACCTGCTTTAATACAACATTCATCTTTTATCACACCATAGCTTGAATCATTCTAAATGTGCAACAAGACTATAACCGAAGAAGGAAATCGTTAAGTTTTCATTTCCATAAAGGTTGAAATACTTTTAAATGACCTACATTTGTATTAATGTTTGGCCATTCAAAGACACTGCTCCGTGAAACATTTAAAACGTATTGTAGATTACTGCTACCACCCTTTTAATTTCTATAGCTTGGACTGAGATTCTTTTACAAAACATATTCATTTGTTTATCCAATGTGCATAAAAGTTGTTGGGCATCAACCCATTTTGATTTGAACAATACAACATCATATAATGTTATGTTCGAGAAGGTTAACCTGGTGCGTCTGCCGTAAATATAAAATTTTCAATTATGAGGCTCCCACAGGGGTACCCCCCTCAGGTCGCAAGGTCGTTTTTAAATTCGTCGAGAGGTCGTTTCTAAGGGAAATGTACAGGTTGCAGGTAGTTTTTTCCCAACACAGAGGACGGAAGTCGGTCGGAGGTCGTTTTTTCCAAATTTTACAGGTCGCAGGTCGTTTTTAGAAGGCCCTCAGGTCGGAAGTCACCTCTAAAAAGCCCAGAGGTCGCAGGTCGTTTTTTACCCTGCGGGAGCCTCAATTATGGTATCTATGATGAGTTTATTTACAACCACTGGGTCGATGCAACTCCTGGTGGAATTTGAATTCCCCGATGGTATCACCAGCCTAGTATTCAGCACTTATGTGTTGACTTGAGTTATCATTGATATGTTCATAATTATAAATTAAATATAAACACAACTTTGAATTTATGAAATACTAAGGCCTTTCTACCTCAGGAATAGATAACCTTAGCTGTATTTGGCAAAACTTTTAGGAATTTTTTATCCTCAATGCTCTTAAACTTCGTACTTCATTTGGCTTTTTTAACATTTTTTGATTCCAGCGTCACTGATGAGTCTTTTGTAGAAGAAACGCACGTCTGGCGTAAATATAACATTTTAATCCTGGTATCTATGATGAGTTTATTTACTTCCATATGGTTAAAGTAGCATGCTACAAGTTATAAACCATAATTTCAAGGAGTTTGTGTGGTTCAAAATATATCCTCTGGAATCAAAACATTGACCGAATTTAAGCATATTAATTGGTGCTTATGACTTGACCTTCAACTTAAATATTAAAATTGGTTGTCTAACCTCATGAGGTATTGGAACAAGATGCTGTTTATGACTCTTAAAGAAATTGTCAGGAAATGTGTGTGGCTGGAAGCTAAGAAGACATTCATCATATCATAAACTAAGATTCATTCAGTGCATAGTCTGTTTATTGCAGGTGATCTGTGCGACATACAGTTTTCGGCTCTATGGTCGGGTTTTTGTCGCTTTGACACATTCCCCATTTCCTTACTAAATTTTATGTTATATGTTTTCTTTTTCAAAATTTATCCATAATTTATCTTCCTACAACTTTTTAATTACACAACAACTGATAAAAACTAGACACAATTTATGAATTTCGAACAGCGGTATACTACTGTTGCCTTTATTTATGGGCTCAATCTCCACTCTGAAGAAACATCATTATAACAAAGTCATAGAACTATCTTTGGGATATTATTGTCTCTTGGGGACACAAATGATGCCCCTGCAGATGCAAAGTGTTATTTCAAAATGCACAAAGTTGAGCATGGGAGCACATAGGTCTATGGTTCACTGTAGGTGTAATCAGGAAATGTTATTTGATGTATATACTCCAAAACATGACAAACTATCTCCCAAAAGAGCACACATAAACCCTGAACACATGCACACCTACAATATATGTACAAACGACCAGGCAAGTGAAAACTTTCTTGCATAAAAACTGCATGAGGAGTTATCTGTAAAATCTATAACCATGATAGGACAGATGGACAGGAGGACAGACAGATGGACAGGAGGACAGACAGATGGACAGGAGGACAAACAGTTGGACAGAGGACAGACAGATGGACAGGAGGACAGACAGATGGACAGTAGGACAGACAGATGGACAGGAGGACAGACAGATGGACAGGAGGACAAACAGTTGGACAGAGGACAGACAGATGGACAGGAGGACAGACAGATGGACAGTAGGACAGACAGATGGACAGGAGGACAGACAGATGGACAGGAGGACAGACAGACAGATGGACAGGAGGACAGACAGATGGACAGATGTGAAACAATGTCTCCAATTTTCAGTTGTCGGGGCATAAAAATCAAAATAAAAGTAATATTCATTTTATTCAACAGGAAGAAGCACATAAAAATACAGGTAATATCACAGCAAATTTGAAAATACTGATCAGAAATCATACAAAAATAAATTAGGTTTTATCACAGCTATGTATAAGCAAAATACTGAATGATTGTAAAAATGTTGTCAACTTACACAGAGAGCAAACACGAAAATAAAACCATCAAGTTCATGTATAAAAAGTATCCAAAACATGTCTCAATGTTTTTCTCAATATTTTAGGAGTTAGTGTAGAAATATATTAGTTTCTTGGATGTTTCTTTATGGAAATTTAAAGTAATTTTTCAACAGTACTAAAATTTATTTGACAAATGAAGGTACCATGTGGTTTATATATTAATGTATTACCAAATATTTGAATACAAATATTATTTTAAAAAAAAATTAATATATATGGCACCATATAGTATTTCGTCTAAAAATAATTAGAGTGAATTATACCATGGCTGAATGTTCCTATATTCTAAAGTACACAAACTTTGGTAGTCCACAAATAAAATAATGAATCTATTGTACTGTGTAAAAACTTGAAAATTTATGAAATTACAATACAAGTTGTCTCATTATATGAGCAGCTGTATACCACCAAGTATCAAAGATTTGTGAAAAACCTATCTGTAGACGAATGCAACATACAAAAAAAATATTTGTGTGTAAATGAATATTGTTTCATGAATGGCCATTCAATAAATAAATTCAAAAAATATCTTAAATTTGAAAAATATAACATCAAAAGATCAAATAATTTAAGAAAACAATTGTTTTCTATTTTAAAATAAAACCAATAAACTGCAATCTGAATACATGAAATTGAGTGCAAAAAGTTAATAAATATTAGATATTTTCACAAAACAAAACAAAATAAAGGTGTTGACTTTATATGTAGCAAAAAAGTGTATATAATTATTGTGATGTGCAACACAGATTCGTTTTGTTGTTATATAATAAAATAACAAGACTGTAGGTAATATAATAACAACAATTATATAAATGCAAACATTATCACAAGATTTTAATACTTAACAAAACAACATCATTCATCTTCATTCGAAATAATTAACTAGAAACACAGACCATTTGGTTGGAGTAAGTAAGTTATGTAAACAAAAGTGTAATTGAATTTCAATTCTTATATACAGTGAACCCTGATTAAACCGAACCCTGAATAAACCGGAAACCTGTCTAATCCAAACTTGTTCTGAAGACCAATCATATCACATGTTATGCATTGTGAACCTGATGAAACAGAATACCTGCCAAAACCGAACGAAATCTCGAAGTCCCGAAAGGGTTGGGTTTAGTCAGGTTTCACTGTATACTGTTCCTTTAAATATTTTTACATAAACAATAAATATGATCATAAAGGAAAAATAATGATTACCTAGATTGAAATGATTTTGATATTGATTTCTTTAATTTGTATTCATTACAATTCTCAAAAATAAGCTTTATCAAAAAATAAGATGGGATATGTTTTGGTTCTGTTTTTCCACCAATTCTTGTACTGTATTATCATCTATCTGACAGTTTAAATTCACAAATCAAAGTTACCTATTTTCAAAATAGTAAACCATTTCTTTTGTCAATCAGTATATATTTCAAAAATCAAAAACTATCAATTTAAAACAATAATTTAAACAGATATTAAACCCAGAAACATAAAATATCCCACCCCCTTTTTTTAAATAATAAGTTAGAAATAGAAACTCCTCAACTTATTAAGACAGTTTGATAGAATTTATTTCTGTAGCTTTTATTTTTCAAGTACAGCCTGACATGAATTCTGTTTGTCACTTCTCTAATTTAAAGATTTCAGCTGCGTCAATAATTTAAATAATTCAAGAGGGGAAAAAACATCCTTGACAGTTAAAGTAGAGTGCAGTAATTAAATTGGAGTGTAAGACCACTTGAAATCTAACTTTCAGAGAAACAATTAAATAAAAGTACAATTAAATTAGTTTAAAAAGTGCTTATGTTTGTATAAATAAAAATAGTGTGTATGGGAATAATGAAATTTGCTTTCTCAGACAGAAATATTTTGAAATAAAAGGGCAAAGTTTCATATATAGAGAAGCAATCTCTATTTAAAGGGACATGAAATCGTTGTGATAATTTCAATAGCACGTTAAGTACGGTATCTGGTAGAAACTGATTGAATTGTCAAGTAACTCAATTGTTTCTGGTAGTAATCACTTTTTTAGTATATAACAACAAAGAAGTATGCACAATTAGATGTGCTCTCTGATTTTCGCCCACAAGATGAACAATCTGCACCGTGTAAATTGACAAAAGTATTGTTACGGAGATAATAAGATTATGTTAATCATAACAGTGCTTAAGAGAGATGACACCAGATGACATCCATTTTTTTTCATCGTAGAACTGTGATATCATCCATCATCTATTATTGATTTGGGTTCCCTGTGGACTAGAAATTATGGTATAATAATAACATAATCAATGTTCTTCAGTAAAAATATTATCTTCAATATAAAACATATTTTTTACTCTCTTATAATTTTTTTTTACATTCGTTTTCTTTTCAATTTAACCACTACTATCCAGGGTGAAAAATTATATTTGTAAATTAGCCAACAGGGAAATTATAAGAAGAAAAAAATTTCCATCCATCACTATGTTTTGTAAGATCGTGAGAATTGATGATAAATCACCAGGTCAAATTTGTTCTTCTGTTTCTAATGGAGGACAAAATATTATCCCATGAAAAACAAACAGGCTGTTGTTAAATCCTACTTCTAACTGAAAGGATAAATATTGTGATAACAACAAAACCTAAATATGTCCTAAGTTAGTAAATTCTACAATACCAGGTAGAATTAGTTGTCTTTTAAGAGACAACAGTTTTTGACAATCAATTGTATGAATGGGAATGGAATGGGAGTTTCAAATTGACATCACTTATGCAAAAAAAAACAAAAAACATTTTAATCCACTCATACACACAACATGAAATGTAATTTAGCTTTCAAATTTGAAAACTTATCTTGTAATAGAGTAAAGTTATCATAAAAAATGCATACATACATACATACATACATATAAACATACATAGACGTTAAGATCAAACATGAAAAAAAATGATTGAAATAAAATATAAATAAAAGAAAGAAATATAAAAAAATAATAATGAAATAAATAGATATGTAAGGAATGATTCGAAAACTTTCCATCAAAACAAAATATCTAATCTGAGTGGCAACAAAGATTTAACCCTGTAGTATCAGTCAAACAGAACTGCATTTAAATAATACTTTTAAAAACAATAAAGGACTATGACAATGTAAAAATATAAGGTCTGAATAACTGCACATGGTTTTTATATAATTCATATGAAAAGAAAAGAAAAAAAACTAAGTTGGAAATATTCCAACTTTTTATAATACAAAAAACAGTTTGTGCAAAAGGGTTATAAATGATTGTTAACTTTTTTTTATTTACAATGTAAAGCAATTTAGAAAGTGACTAGTCAATAACAAAAATAAACATATTTGATCACAACAACATGGTGTCATATCACAGCTTAAAATGTGCAAAAAGACAACACACAAGCACTTTGAGCAAAACCTGGCAGTCACTTAACACAGTACATCTCGTCATATTCTACACTATAAATTAAATGCTGAAATCAAATTTTATTTTTGCATTAAAAAAGTTTCTAAATATATCTTCTGCATACATTTTTAGATTCAAATTCAAAGAGGGGGCAACACAGGAATGTTCATTTCCAAAACTATTTTCTAGGTTATTTTTTCCAACTTCTCCCTTCTGTTTCCCAGATCCCACCTTATTCTACCCCCTTTATCTCACATCCCCCACAAATTTCACCCATAATATCCCACATTCAAAAAGTTTGTCTCCCCTCATTAAATAACTATCAAAATCCTTGTAAATTATTCTATGTTATAAAAAACAATATCATAAATTTTCATTATTATTATTATTACTATGTTATAAGAAAGCAACATGCATACATATCTATACAAATGATGGAGGTTTCTCAAAAATCAGACTTATTGGTGGCATCAGAATTGTCCCCCTTACACCTTGTTTTCACGCATTTAAAAAAAAATATACTTTGGTTTTACAATTTTGACAATCTCTGCACAGAAGTTCACAATAAATTTGTATAAAGTTGAAATTTTATATTTAAGATTTGTTTTTACCCTTGAAATCCACAAGTATGAGTACCTCACAATTAACAATTAATCCACAGTACATTTAATTTAGCAATGTTATAACATACACATATGTAGAATTCACTAATCCAGCGATGCTCAGTATCATAATGTAACTGTTATCTGTCAACATTATCTGTTTCATGAAGCAGGAAACAGGAGAGAAAAACTTATATATAGAGGTGTTCTAATCTTGTCCAGCTGTAATATCTAAAAATAGATAAATTTGCATAAAATAAAAACATTTATTATCAGGGGCAGATCCAGCCTTTTTAAAAAGGGGGGGGGGGGGGGGGGGGGGGGGGTGTTCCTAGCCCAGGACAAAGGGGGAGATCCAACTTCAGGTCCCCATTCAAATGCATTGATCGGCCAAAAAAAAGAGGAGGTTCCAACCCCCGGAACCCCCCCCCTCTGGATCCGCGCCTGATTATATACTTAAAAGTAATAATGCAAGTAAATTGTATGTGTAATACATTTGATTAGTGGGTGCCCCTGCATACCAATTTGAAGTAACTGTATTATACCAAAGTCAATGCAGGACTTTCTTTGAGATATTTTTGTGTCCAGGAGACACAATTGATGCCACTGTTCCTGTTATGCAAGTAAATACTAAACTAGAGGCTCTAAAGAGCCTGTGTCGCTCACCTTGGTCTATGTGCATATTAAACAAAGGACACAAATGGATTCATGACAAAATTGTATTTTGGTGATGGTGATGTGTTTGAAGTTCTTACTTTACTGAACATTCTTGCTTCTTACAATTATATCTATAATGAACTTTGCCCATTAGTAACAGAGAAAAATATTTGGTAAAAATTTACATAAATTTACCAAATTAATGAAAATTGTTAAAAATTGACTATAAAGGGCAATAACTCCTTAAGGGGTCAATTGACCATTTAGGTCATGTGGACTTATTTGTAGATCTTACTTTGATGAACATTATCGCTGTTTACAGTTTATTGCTATCTATAATAGTATTCAAGATAATAACCAAAAACAGCAAAATTTCTTTAAAAATTACCAATTGGAGGGCAGCAACCCAACAACCGGATGTCCAATTCATTTGAATATTTCAGGGCAGATATATATTGACTTGATTAACAATTTAACTCCTTGTCAGATTTCCTCTAAATGATTTGGGTTTCAGAGTTATAAGCAAAAAACTACATTTTACCCCTGTTCTATTTTTAGCCGTGGTGGCCATCTTGGTTGGATGGCCAGGTCATCGGACACATTTTTCAAACAAGGTACCTCAAAGATGATTGTGGCCAAGTTTGAATTAATTTGGCCCAGTAGTTTCAGAGGAGAAGATTTTTGTAAAAGATAACTAAGATTTACGAAAAATGGTTAAAAATTGACTATAAAGGGCAATAACTCCTAAAGGGGTCAACTGACCATTTCGGTCATGTTGACTTATTTGTAAATCTTACTTTGATGAACATTATTGCTGTTTACAGTTTATCTCTATCTATAATAATATTCAAGATAATAACCAAAAACCGCAAAATTTCCTCAAAATGACCAATTCAGGGGCAGCAACCCAACAACGGGTTGACCGATTCATCTGAAAATTTCAGGGCAGATAGATCTTGACCTGATAAACATTTTTACTTCATGTCAGATTTCCTCTAAATGTTTTGGTTTTTGAGTTATCAGCCAAAAACTGCATTTTACCCCTATGTTCTATTTTTAGCTGTGGCGGCCATCTTGGTTGGTTGACCGGGTCACGCCACACATTTTTTAAACTAGATACCCCAAAGATGATTGTGGCCAACTTTGGATTAATTTGGCCCATTAGTTTCAGAGGAGAAGATTTTTGTAAAAGATTACTTAGATTTACGAAAAATGGTTAAAAATTGACTATAAAGGGCAATAACTCCTTAAGGGGTCAACTGACCATTTCGGTCATGTTGACTTATTTGTAAATCTAACTTTGCTGAACATTATTCCTGATTACAGTTTATCTCTATCTATAATAATATTCAAGATAATAAAAGTTAACGACGACGGACGCAAAGTGATGGGAAAAGCTCACTTGGCCCTTCGGGCCAGGTGAGCTAAAAAATGACAAAGTTCAGCAACTCCCAAAAAGGCAAATATTAATAAAAATCAAAGCTCTGACCACATGCACACCTTCAATATATGTACAAACAGGATTCAAACTGTAGGAGGAGTTGTGCCGAATAACTATATACCCATAATGGGGTGGAAGGAGAGAATGACAGGGGTAAAACAATATGCCCCCCCCCCCCCAACATTTAGTATAACCATAATGGGTTATCATTTACAATATGTCTCGTGAAAATTACTTAAGACTAACAGAGATTTATATAGTTGTACTTGAGATACATGTATATAATAAAGTGTATATGATATAAATATATGAAGATTTTTTTAAGGTTTTCTTTTCACTAATACCAGTTATTAAACCCTTTAACATTTTTTTTATCCCAGCTTCTCTGATGAGTCTATTGTAGAAAAACTGCGCCTGTGTACAAAACTAAATGCTTGGTATCTTTTATGAGGTTTTTTTTGCAATTCAAATATTTTTTCCGAAAGCTGCTTGAATAAGCACCAGACTATTAAGAAAAAATTCTTATGGTTGAAAACACAAATTTAACACAGTTTGTGTAACAAGTAACTGATGTGAAAGATGTATATAAAAAATGAAAAGAATCTCCCCAACAAGCTTTTTTCTTACAATATATAAAAGACAATGCTTAATAAATATCATTCAACTCCTTCTTTTAAAAACAGAAAAAAATCTAATTCAGAATAAATGTTAAATTAGTTCAACTTAAAATATCTTTTAAGTTTATTCAATAAAATTTTCAGCTAAATTGTTGTTCAGAAATAAACGTACAACAGTATCATTCATTACAAAGGAACTAACTTGATTAAAAAATTACCCAAGTATATAGTAAGACAGACTTGAAGACGATTTTAACCTAGTATGTAATGATAGCTTGTTCATTTCCTGAAGGAAGACAGGTTTTGTCATGGGGGATTCTCTCCAAAGAATAAAATTTAATTTGTATTTGGCGAACAAATCCATTTCTGTCTGCGTAACATAAATCATCGAAGTGAAATATGATTATTCACTTTTCTCACACTTTCATTCTTCTCGCAAGAGAACTATTAAATAAGGAACTTTTACTATGTCTGGTTTCTTGAAAGACTTTTTTTTTTTTTTATAAAATATGACCTAAGATAGATAATCTGTGCTCTTCTGTTCAGACGGACTTGTAAATTTACATGGTGGAAGAAAGACAACCTATTACCATAAAACATAAAACCACCAAACCTTCAACTGTAAATCTTGAAATTATATATGATCTTTTGACAATATATTAACTTTGGGCAATTTCAAAGAAAGCTAATTAATGGCAATAAGTACACATGAATATCAGAATCATGGATTATTATGGCTGCTAATTATGAATTAAGTAACACAAATGTACAGAAGGTAAAATAACATAATGAAAATGGCCAAAAAAATAAACCAATGTATTATTTATTCATAAAAAAATCTGTTTACTAGTGCATAAAAAAAATCTTCTTCTTAATGGTAAAACCTAATAATGATTTTTTTATTTTTTTTATCTGAAATTCATTGTTTTTTTCTTCCATAACAGCAGACAACCAACATAATAACAGCTATTCAACCTCATAATTTTCAATAATTAAAACTAGTCCATAGAATAGGATTTTTTTATTCATTGGGCAGGTTTATTTTAACAGATGATTAGGTTACATAAACATCAGTAGAAAACATAAAATATGATCAGACACAGAAACTTACCTCACTTTTCCCTACTTTCTCGCCTAATCCAAACTTTTGTGATACTATCCCTGTTGTTTTTAAGTCATCCCCTGAGTCTTGTACCATTATACAGTATCTAACTTCGCGATCAGTCCTTATTGAAAATGTGTGACGCTCACATTGGCGGAAACTTAAAATTGGGTCTCCAGGTTTTAATCTCTGAAAAAATATTATTCATTCAAAATTAACATATTCAATGAGCCTACATTTCACTACATATAACTTATCATTTTATCTCTAAATATTGTCAATTACTTCAAACTAGAGGCTCTAAAGAGTCTGTGTCGCTCACCTGTATTTAAATAAGGTTAAAATCATGATTTATAGTACAAGATATCATTAGATACTATAATAATATCTAAGATAAAAGCAAAAAACTGCAAAATTTCAATAAAATTAGTAACTCAGTGGCAGCAACCCAACAACTGGTTGTTGGATTTGTCTGAAAATTTCAGGGCAAACATATCTAAATCTGATGATCATTTTTGCCATCAGTCAGATTTGCTCTAAATGCTAGTTTCAGAGATATAAACCAAAAACTGCATTTTACTCTATGTACTATTTTTAGCCATGTCTGCCATCTTGGTTCACGGGCAGGGTCATCTGACACATTTTTTAAACTAGAAACTCATATGATGATTGTGGACAAGTTTGGTAACATTTTGTCTTTGTAGTTTCAGGAGAAGATTTTTGTATAAGATTACAAAAATTTGAGAAAAATTGGTAAAATTGACTATAAAGGGCAACAACTCCTGAAGGGGTCAACTGAGCATTTTGGTCATTTGACTTATTTGTAGATCTTACTTTGCTGAACATTATTGCTGTTTACAGTTTATCTCTTAAACCTAGAGTTGTAATAAATTGTTCAACCACCATTCAGGAGGAGTTAATCAACGACAGTGTGAAGAAAGATTTGTAATAAACATTACAATGATATTTAATTCAACAGTATTTTCATTTCTTCTTTCAATACACAACAAATACACATTTATCATTCAACAGCCAAAACAATGCATTGGATGGTCAATATAATGTAGTTGACAGTTCAAAAGCTTAATTCAGAATGCCATGTTTATCTACAGGCTCTATTTATGTATTTTGGCACTAACTATGACGTAAACATCTAATCTTCCAATCAAAAGCAACGTTTCTTACGTCTTTTGGCTAGTAGCGTTTAGAAAGACAAACACATTTTGTTATTCTTAAATAAAGAAAATTTATTAAGTTGTCCTAACTTTGTCCTTCTTTTCCGAATTATGTTTAAAAGCGTAAAAAACTAAACGCACATTTCTACATAATGCTATTTTTAAACGGACAGTAAATTCCTTTCTCGATATGGCGTATTCACATAACCTTACACATTCGATATAATGCTTAAATGAGATCAATGAAAACCCTGTTCTATCATAAATATAGACAATGTTAATGAAAAGGGAGGCACAAACATAATAAATACGCAGTTTATCTGCATTGATAAAGTGTTAACTTAAACAAATAATAATATGAGATCCCAAAGTGAAAGTATAAAACGGTGTCATGGCACATGTAAACAAGTTGAATCTCACGACAAGGTTTGTCAAAATAAACCACTATATGACAGGAAAATCAAAGTATTTCATAGGTAACCATTATCAAGATATGCATATAAAACCGGCCCTTACCGCTTGCAAAGTACAAATGGTTTAAATCATGAGTATGAAAGTCGATGCATTTATCAGTGTTTGTGCACTCCTGAGAACTTGACCACCCAGCAATATTCCAATAAATATATGTTATATACAATAAATAATAGGTTAAATAATAACAATTATCAGTTCAGAATTGTCACAATAATATTCAAGATAATAACCAAAAAAGGCAAAATTTCCTTAAAATTACCCATTAAGGGGTAGCAATCAAACAACCGGTTGTCCGATTCATCTGAAAATTTCAGGACAGATACATGTAGATGTTCACTTGATAAACAATTTTAACCCATGTCAGATTTGCTCTAAATACTTAATGTATATCAAATTTTGGCCAGTGTGATAGAAAATGATTTTTTTTTATCATGTAAGGTTAACAATGTTGAAACATCAGAAACATGATGTGTTTTTTTAAAAATGTTAATACAACCACAACATCTTTGTTGGGTAAATTTTCTGTATGAATATCTTTGGTCAAGAAAAACAAATAATGCAATGTATATACAACAAGTGGAACTGCGAGCTACTGCTCACTGATGATACCCCCTCCACAAGTGGATAATATTAATTGTGTAAAAATATGCAAGTGTTCGGTAAACAGGAAGTTGTCGAGTGATGAATCAGAAAAAAAATCACACGGTATAGCTGACTTATATTAACCCTTAAACCAAATTTCAGAAATCCTTGTATTGTAGTTCCTGAGAAAAATGTGACGAAAAATTTTCAACTTGGCTATCATGTGTAAAATCAAACAAGTGTTCGGTAAACAGGAAGTTGTTGAGTGATGAATCTGAAAACGCATCACACAGTATAGCTGACTTATATCAAGCCTGAAACCGAATTTCAGAAATCCTGGTAGTGTAGTTCCTGAGAAAAATGTGACGAAAAATATTCATGGGACAGACGGACTGACTGACAGACTGACGGACTGACGGACTGATGGAAGGACAGACAGAGGTAAAACAGTATACCCCCCTTTTTTTCAAAGCGGGGGTATAAAAATGTTCTATACAATTTATAGATGTTCAGTCTGGTGGTCAGTAAAATTGTCATTTATAATCTAAACTTATTACTCACTGGACATTCACGTTGGTTCAAATCAACTAAATATTTTCAGAGAAGGATTTATAAATATGGATAAAAGTAGATGTGGGGTATAAATATAAAGGAGATGGCAACCACAAACACACTCATACCTAGAGGCCGACCAAATATATATCTAAAGACAGATCCCAAGGGATACATTTTGTATAAAGCGCTCACACATATGACTATTTGGGAAGAGAAAGGAATAATCATTAAAATTTAACCATGTCATATACTTACATAAGCTTAAGTGACATAAATGCGAACCATTTTTCTTCTTTCACGTAACTTAAAAAACACACTTTAGCTTGAAAAGATATGTAACATTACATCAGCAAACTAGCTTTACTAATAATATATACTATTACTGTGGATTCATTAATATTCGTTGGATACCAATTTTCGTGGAATTCATGGGTACAGGAGAACCACGAATTCAAATGTTCAACGAATAACAAATTTTCTAAAGGAATGAGTGAAGACTATGCCAAAACCACGAAATTAAATATCCATGAATATGTAAATTTTCCTCAAACCACGAAAATTGGTACCCACGAAAATAAATGAATCCACAGTATACTATTATGTGACATATTATAATAAATACTAAAACAAAATACTATTACAATGGCTGTAAATATACCATTTCATAACTGCATATAAATGCAAAACAATTATGGTTTACAATGACTAAAAATATACCAAGTCATACCTGCATATATATAGATAATTGGCCTATAGCATTTCTAGCAGCTTTTAATTCAAAGTGAAATCCATGTATGGACAACACTTCTGAATGATAATGTGGTTCCTACAAATATATAATCATTTATACATTAAAGTAAATATTACCAGTTTTATTTTGATTGTTGACATTTTACTTTTCCTGTAAACAAAAAAAGAACAATTCACTGTGTGATCAGATGATAATTTACTAGTTGTATCTTGGAAAAATTGCTGTAATCTTAGACCTAGTTCACTGGTGCTTAACAAAACTGGTCCTGAGTACCTGGCAGTGTAACTTTTTATAACGGTAACTGTATATTCTAAATCACAAGTGTTACTTTTATTAACAAAGATTCATATGTTTTTTTTCTCGTGTTTGTGGGAAATTTGATTGCTTTATCTTTGATAAAATCACTTAAAAAACCTGCAACAAATATTTACTTTCTTCTTATACATTTTCCATCAGTTTCAAACAAAGTTTACACTGCTGCATGCTTGCAAGGAATTTCTCTATACAAGAAACTTTTTAAAATAGATGAAACAGTTTATCATTTGAGTTGTCTTTCTTTCCCCAGCAAGAAAATCTAAATACTGGATTATTTTCAACACTAATTTTGCTGAAACCCATATTTAGTTTTTGACTGATGGCAACCCCTTACAGAAATAAAGAATAAATCTGCATCATTTTTGCCGCTGAACCTATATATATATTGTTTTCCTAAATTCACTTTTCAACATCATTTCAAATACATGTATCTCTTCCACGAATCATTATGAGATCATGATGTCCTTTCATAAAGAGTAAATCAAAACTGTGTATGTCTATTACCTCATCTATAATAAATCCCTGTCTTATAGCTCCTGTGTTGAAATGCTTTAATGCAGACATGTCTCCTCCTCCTTGTAGCTGAAAAGAGATCGATATGTAATCATTTCTTGAAATAGTATATAAACAAAAAATAATCACTAGCTCATTTCAAATTATTTGGTACACCATAACAGTTATTATTTAATATATTTGGAAAACAAAAATGTGTCCCAAGTACACGGATGTCCCACTCGCACTATCATTTTCTATGTTCAGTGGGCCGTGAAATTAGGGTCAAAACTTTAATTTGGAATTAAAATTAGAAAGATCATATCATAGGAAACATGTGTACTAAGTTTCAAGTTGATTAGACTTCAACTTCTTCAAAAACTACCTTGACCAAAAACTTTAACCTGAAGCGAACGGACGCACAGACGGACGAACGGACGCACAGACAGACGGACGAACAGACGGACGGACGAACAGACGGACAGACGAACAGAGGCACAGACCAGAAAACATAATGCCCCTCTACTATCGTAAGTGGGGCATAAAAATTAACTGTCAAGCATATGTTTATCTTTATATCCAGAATTTCATACCTTTACATATTATCATATACAATGTTAAATTGTCCACCTTAGCATGTTTGATTATATTATCATATCCATTGCACTTTAGCCAAATCAATGTCTATACCAAATCAGGAATATGGCAGTTGTCTTTCCTTTGTTTGGTTTATTTATAGCATTTAATTTTGTCAGTTTTTAATGACTTTCCCTTTATGAATTTGCCTTGGAGTTCAGATAAATATTAAAAATAGCAAGTACAGAACACAGTTTTAAGAGGAGGATGTGAACAACAACTATAACCATATACAGCAGAATGTGTTGTCGGAAATGGATTGTCAGGTGACACAATAAAACCTCCATGTATGGTAAACTTACAGCATGGTAATGTTGTGTTAATAAATCTATCAACTGACTTTGTGGTAAGATGTTCATCAACTGCATATCTCGAATTTGATTAGCTGAAATTAAATATAGCAGACATTTAAATTTGGAAAATTGAGCTTTGAAGTGCTTTTTAGTTTTTGCACTGCTATAGTGATTTTGTTAAAACAAATATACAAAAAAATATTGATTTAGATTAAAATGATTCTTTCACAAGAACTAAACCTGCTGTAACAGGGTTTGATATAAGCAGGGGCCCACTCGCCAATGGCCCCAAAAACTGGTGTAGGCTACTTAAATTTCTGCTTTTTTTGTATAAAACTATATATATTGGCTACAAAATTTGAGCTGTGGGTTTTACCAGGCTAAAATTTAAACTTAGTAAGCAAACTCTATGTTTAAATAAATTTAAAAATTAAATCATTTATACTTCTCTGATGCTTTGCTAATATATGAATGTTTACTTACTATCTGTAACACCTTGTAACCTGACAGCTGAAAATAATGGTCCATAAATTTGGCCATCGTCTCTTTCTAGGAATGATCCTGTTTTTGGTAAACTGGAAAGGAAACAATGTCTTTCGTTTTAAGAAAACAAAACAATTATCTTTTAGGTCAAAACAGAACCATAAAGAATCATACACCTATATTCACAATTGAGTATATACTGGGGAATATTTCATTACCCATAACCTCTCTAACCCTCTACAAAAATGATTTAATTTTTCTATAAGCTACAAGATTAGAATCATTGCCATATAGAAAATACCTTTTTTGTGATTCTTTCTGTATAAAATATAAATAAAAAGGTATAAATTATCAATATCACCTAAAAGTCAAAACTAATTTCAAAGATAGTATCTTACTTTAACTTTATTAGGTTTTCAGAATTACATACACATTCATTATTGAAAATACCTGTCAATAGGAAGGAAAAGGAATATTCTCTTCACAATTACCCTGTAGTCAAATTGATAAAATAATCTCTAAGAGAAGTGTGAAATCTTATTAATGTAAAGCTTGACTTAAAATATAAAATGTTTCGGAATTCAAAATGATTAATAAGTCAACAGTTATATACCATATGTCATTGACTTTGTAACATGGAATAAACAATATTTCATTTAGAAATTCTAGTATGTATACAAAATACAATTCATTCCAAAAATTGGAAAACAAGGAGATAAACATATGCTATTTCCTTTCCCAACTTTTATGTAACTTAGTAGTAGGCACCTTTTACAGTGCAGTGAATACAGTCTACGGAGTTGAGAAGTCTTACCTATTGAAGTAGGATAATACTGTACTGTGAGACGGCATTAACTGAATACTTGAGTTTAGTTGTAGGAATAACCAGTACGACAAAGTTCTGTATACAGTGTACTCATTGGGTACATACAACCTGTAAAATGTTAATATAAGTATAGGTTAAATAATTAGTGGATTCATTTGGTACAGTGTAATATAAGTATGGGTATAGGTTTCATATACAGTGTACTCATTTGGTATATATAACCTGAAAAATGTTAATATAAGTATAAGTTTAATATTAAGTGTACTATTGGGTACATGCTAGACTCAGATTGAGGCCCTGTCTCAAGTTGAAACTCAGTATTGATGCACCAATCAAAGTCCAAAACTTTAATCTTCTTATGGAAGTCCAAAAGTTTTACAAAACAAAGACCTTTCTTCATATTGTTGTACAATATGTTTTAAAAATGTATTCAAAGACTAGTCTCTGTAGTAATATCTTTATTTGTATTATGCAGCAAAACTAGACCTCATTAGAATCAAATGTTACATTTGTTAAAAAAAGAATTGGAAACAAAAGGCAAAGGAGACACCATCCAGTCCCTAAGAACATAATCAAAGTAAATAAGCAATCTGATTTTTGAATCAACATTTAAAAAGATGTAAAAATCAAAGAGCTGAATAGCTCTGAGGGGAAAGACGGCCCTTGTTTCTATTTCATTTTTTGCTGGTGGGGGTTGGGGGTTATCTTTTGATAGTCTTCATATAAAGAATGGAAAAAAGAACAGCTAGAACATGTGGAAGGTTGACACTAATTTGGAATCAATTGTTGTTTAATGTAATTTCGTTTCTTTAGTTTAGGATTCAATTTAGACCAATGGAAGAGATCTGCATCTTCTAAATCTAAACATTCAATTAAAGTTGATAGTTAATTATCTAAAATTCAACTAGTTGAATTCTGTCATTTAACAACAACTACAATTATTGTTGAAATTTTAATAGTGTACGACTGAACTGTAGGCTAGGGCCATTTTCCATTTTTTTGTGACAGTACTTTTAAAATTTTTAATTTTTTTCTTAAGAAAGTTAGGACTGAAAAATCTATTCAGTTTTAAATTTCCATTGATAAAGTTCCCAGTTATATCTCTCATCACAGTGATACAGGTACTAATAAAAATAACAATATGATTGATGTAAACTGTGTGAAGTTTGTTTCCAAATCCTAAATTTTGAAATATTTGTAAAATTTCATGAATAAATAGGTTTAAACTACAAAATGCAACATTTGTATTTTTTTTGTAACTATTACAATGATTATATTGGTACACAAAATTTAGTTTTAATGAAAGACTACTTATCATATACTAAATGTCACATTTAAAGTGTTTATTTTAGTGGATAATTAGCTCATAAATTAAGGTGCTTCTGAATTGGAGGAAGATTCTCAAAACAGAGTTTTACAGAAAAAAATGGAAAAGATCGTTTCTCTCCCCGATCTCATGTATCCCCTCGGACTTCTTGTTTACTTTGAAAGTTGTTGACCTACAAATTAAAGTATTGCATGTTGATGTTTAAATCATCTACAGCAAACATCATTATGTTTAAATTCAACAAATACTATTTTTTAATAAGTGCACAATCTTTGAGAATGATTTAAATAACCAGTGAAGGATATCCCTGCTTATGCGTAGTGTGGCATTCCAACAATGACGTCACTATAAAATATAATGTAGGTTGGATATATTAAGAATATCTCGTCATACTGATTTTTCCGGATTGTAAAAGAAACGTTAATCGTGTAAAGGAGAGCTCGATATACGATAATTTCGAGAGAAACGGAAGGGAAATGTATAAAAAAGTGTTTAAAGTCAATTTATTCATTTGTGTCTCCCCATCTCATCATTCTTAGTCAGATTTGTTGGGGGGTTTTCCACACTATAAAAACAAAATGAATGATGTGAGGGAATGTCACTCTGGTCAACCCCATTGGGGATTGACGGCTTGAAGCCGTCTTCCCCAAAAACTGTGCCATGTTAATTTCTTAATAAAATAGCTAACCTATTAGACTTGAGTATTTTCTGTAACAGTTCCATGCTGATTTCTCTAAGGTATATCTGATTGGACAACTGAAAATGAAATAAATCTGTTTATAACAAGAATTTGATCATACATGGTCCAAATCTATGAGGCTATTTTTAATCTTAATAATTCAAGTTTGTCATAGAATAGGAAAACATGATTGGTCAATTTGTATCACATGGTTCTTCAGCTAATTTTCATATCAAGAGAGATTACTAGACAACTCTCTGATGATGTTAAATCGAATGAGCTTGCCCAATGCCTTTAATTGCCAAGGAAACCACAAAAATTCTTCAAATCAAATGGCTGTTTTGAATAATGAAAAATACATTGTGTTATGCTTGTGTGAAAAAGATCATGGACTAGTCAAAATCATAAAGGAAAGTTTTAATTAAGAATTGAATTCTTCTTTTTGTAAATTCATTAGGGTGTAAAAGCGTTGACCAAAGTACATTTTGTATAAAGCACGATCAATGATTTTACAACCCTATGAAATCACCAAAAGAAGCATTCAATACTTACAATTGCATTTTTCGCTATCATCATGAAAACATGATTACTATTAATTTTATTCTTACCTGTGCATTTTATTGTAGAAGCATGTGTCAACAAGAATGTTACAATTCGTTTTGAAATGAAGTTGATTAAGGAATAACGCAAGATTGCAGTGTATCCAATCAGAATAACATATTATAATGAAACATACATCTAATGTAATTAAAACAAAATGGAAATCATCTCTAATACCTACCTCTGGTAACAAGTTAAGTTCTAACCATCTTTCACAAGCTTTCACAACCTCTTCTTGTTGATACTGAAAAAAATCCAATCATTTACAACAGAATTCAAACAATTTTTCAACCAACACAGCTTATTTTTGGAGAATATTCTTGTACAAAATGTATATGTTAAGTTTATAATTGCCATCTTACAAGGGAGAACTAAGGTACAATCATGATTAAGTCTTCTACATTCACTGATTTAACTTTCTTTTCAACAGGAAATAATTCTTTAAAAGCTGCTGCATTAAAATGGGGGAAAATTAAGTACTGGGAAAATTGATAATTGAGTTATCTTTCTTGGAGCAGTGAATTCACTTATTGTTTTTACTTCTATAAATTTGAAGTGACTATAAATACATAAGAATAACTTACCTTTGTACAAGCATGGTGATATCTACACACAGTTTTATAGGAAATGTTATTTAGCATTAATCTTGCACATCTGAAAAAAAAAGTGATTTATTAAAAAAAGTACCAGAGGTTATATGCAAAGATTATACAAAACAGTCTTAACAATGCAACAGAAAATTGATCTGGTTACAAATACATGTGTTTTGTTTATACTAGATTTTGACTTGTGCTTCATATCCAATTACTGAGTTAAGCCTTTTGTAATTGATTTTATCAGTTTGTTCTTATGTTGTGCTGTAACACCACTACATTTTATCTCAGGACACATGTTTAAACCTGCTAAATTCTTATAATGCTTGTCCCAAGCCAGGAGAGTTTAATTCAGTGGTAGTTGTTGTTTCATGTCTGTCATATTTGTTTTTTGTAAATTGTATTGTTTAAATTATGACAATTTTTTTTTCTTCAAATTGTTTCACAATTTTCTTGATGGGGCCTTTTATAGCTGCTATAAGGTATTGGTTTTTCTCATTGGTGAAGGCTGGTCAGTGGCCTATATTTAATTTTATCTTCTTCACTTGGACCGATTATTGTCTCTTTGGCAATCACACTTCTTCAGTAAATTTTTACTCACCCATTTTGTAAAGCTTTATAGCCAATTTGTGAAGATGCAGCAAGGACGTTAGCTACATCTTCAAGGTCAACATCTAACTCATCATGGTAAAGGTTACCCAGAGCAACTGCCATGGCTGAAAAACATTTGTATGTTTCAAATATGAGTTTATCTAATTACAATTAAACTTTACAATGCAAAATCATTTCAATATTTAAAGTAGATTAGGTGTTCTAATTTATGACAAAAAATCCATATACATACATGACTAAACCCTAGGCAAAGGAACTTTATACACATTACTTATTAGGCTCTAATATGACATGCTTCATTTGCTTTGTGAATAAACCTATGCTCTAAATCCAATAAAATTTGTTTGCACATGCGTATATTGACTACTGCAGAATAATGAATTTTATAAAATTGGCATGCATTTAATAATCAACTTAAAACACTTCCAACCTCTTAAATGATGCACATTTTGTTACTAATTCATTTATTATGACTGTAATGTGTTGCAATGCGAAATTGACATATTTGACCTAGATACGTCAACTGTTCATGCTGACTGTTCAAACTTCTCCCTATGGAAAATCACATTGCCAGTCGTTTGCTTGTTTACAAACAAAAAAGGGAGAATTGGAAGAGCCAACAAAAATGCCATACTCTTATACACATCGGACATAGAAATTTTCTTAATTGTCCTCATCAGAATCGAAATAATTGATGCAAGCTCAATTGGTGAAAATCAATTGTGTTGGTTATTTAAATATAATTATGTATGTAAAACTATTGTATAAACTCATTTGATGTTTTTCCCTGGTAAAGTGAGGCTGTTAAAATACAGGGGTCCCCAAGTATGCGACCTGGGCTACTTAGGTATTTATAGATCACGAAATGATTGAATAAAATATTTGTTATCTTTAAAAATAAATAAAATGAACTTACACTGCTTGATTCAAAACACATGTTTTTTTATTTCGTGTAAAAAACGTATCTAAACCCTATAAATGTATTAAATTGAATGGGTGAGTATCATTAAAATAAGAATAAGCATTATGATGGTCAATACTTATAACTGTAAACAGATTTTCCTGGAATTGCAATAATCAAATTATATTTTTTGTCTTCTAAAAAAAAGCAACAATAATTTCTGAATTTACAGTCTGAAAAATATACACTAACTTATCAGTAATAAGATAATTACCAGTTTTAGTGATGAGTGGATCTTTGATATCTAGTTTGATCATTGTAACACTACTGATTCTCTTCTCTGATGTATGTGCTGGATGATCTAGTTTCTTAGGTCCTTCATCATCCCCTTCAACCATGCTTAATCTACAAAAAAAATATTTTTTGTAATATCGATAAACTTAATTTGTAACCATTTTAAAGATTTATGGTTGTCCTATTTAAAAGTGTGCCTAGACAAGTAAGAAAACATTTTTTTTTCCAGAATGTTGGTAAAAATGTCATTTTTTAATCAAATCAAAATGAGAATATTGCAATGCTATATTTCTAAGGTAGAAAGTGATGTAATATTACAACTCCTAAATGAAAGTAATTTTTATTTTTAGTGGTTACCTTCATTTAAAATGTAAAGAAGTACCTAAGGAAACTTGATGATATCTAAAATACTGATCCATAAGGTAAGATTTGATTTTGATTTTTTAAAACCACTTTTAAGCACCACTTTCGGGCAATATTTTGGCGGCCTGTTTTTATTGATGGAGGAAGTCAGAGTACCCAGAGAAAACCTTAAACCTTCAATAAGAAAACTGACAATCCTAGTCAATTAAGATTGGAGTCAAGTGCACCCACACAGTCGGTTCCAACTCACAACCTCAGTGTTGATTGACTAATGATTACATTAGTAACTTACAAAGACCACTTGGCCTCCGAGGCCCCTCATAAAGTAAGAGGTATAACAGATATTATTATTGAAATTTGAAACATTTACTTGGATAATCTCCTTGTCCATAATTGAATTTGTTTCTACAACAGCCAGGGACAAAGGAAGATAACTCTAATATTTTAAATATTACTTTAACATAGATTTTTTTTTTATCTCAAAAGGATTGATAAGGTTGAAACTTATTAACTATCAAAGTATCAAGTCATTCACATAAGTGTTTTACCCTCTTATAAATACAAATATGTTATAACAATTTCTGATAAACTTCCAAAGATAAAGTTGACATAAGGTTGCTTTAGGTGTCCTTAGGTTATACAGCTACTAAAATATTCAAGTATTTGTACACCCTTGCAACTGGTTTTTGTCGAGCCTTCGACTTTAGTCGAAAAAGCGAGACTAAGCGATCCTACATTCCGTCGTCGTCGGCGTCGTCGGCGGCGTCAACAAATATTCACTCTGTGGTTAAAGTTTTTGAAATTTTAATAACTTTCTTAAACTATACTGGATTTCTACCAAGCTTTGACAGAAGCTTGTTTATGATCATAAGATAGTATCCAGAAGTAAATTTTGTAAAAATAAAATTCCATTTTTTCCGTATTTTACTATAAATGGACTTAGTTTTTTCTGCGGGGAAACAAAACATTCACTCTGTGGTTAAAGTTTTTAGAATTTTAATAACTTTCTCAAACTATCCTGGGTTTGTACCAAACTTGGACAGAAGCTTGTTTATGATCATAAGATAATATCCAGAAGTAAATTTTGTAAAAATAAAATTCCATTTTTTCCGTATTTTACTTATAAATGGACTTAGTTTTTTTTGCGGGGAAACATTACATTCACTCTGTGGTTAAAGTTTTTAGAATTTTAATAACTTTCTTTAACTATCCTGGGTTTGTACCAAACTTGGACAGAAGCTTGTTTATGATCATAAGATAGTATCCAGAAGAAAATTTTGTAAAAATAAAATTCAATTTTTTCCGTATTTTACTTATAAATGGACTTAGTTTTTTCTGCAGGGAACCATTACATTCACTCTGTGGTTAAAGTTTTTAAAATTTAAATAACTTTCTTAAACTATCCTGGGTTTGTACCAAACTTGGAAATAACCTTATTTATGATCATAAGATTGTATCCAGAAGTAAAGTTTGTAAAAAGATTACTCTGTTTTTTTCTGTAATTTACTTTCAAATGGACTTAGATTTTCTTACAATCATAAAATAGTAACAAGAGGAATATTTTTATTGATTTTTTTCCTCATTGTTGTTGAGCCTGTGATTTACAGCAAAAATAGGCGAGACACTGGGTTCCGCGGAACCCTTACAAATTTTCTATCATTATGAACATTCTTGAAGAAGATGAAGTCAAACAAGCACTTTAACTAATTTATAAAGTACTAATTTCATTCTGTAGACTTTGTTTTTAAAAGACCTTATTAAAACCTCAAACAAAACCGGTACTCTTTTGGTCAAATTACATTATTTTACCATATTTATACCTATTGCTTATATCTTTGTATTCGTTACTGTAAACATTATTTTTCTTGATATATGTATCCAATGTTTCAGAGGCTGGATTTCTATAATATTTCTGCATGTGAGGCTCTCCTGCTTGTTTCAGTAATTGTGACAGAACCTCAGATTTCTGTAAGTAAGGTCGATGTAATTCCCAGTCCATTCCTAAACACTTTAATACTACATCTGAAACATAGAAATCAAGTTGTTTAATTTTCATTTGACGGCTGTAGCAATGATGATTTGTATTCTTCTGAAAGGTATATTATTATTTTTATATCTGAGTTTTCTTTAGAATTCAGTAAAGTTATATCAAGTATTTTGAATAGTATAAAAAAAAGGTTAGAATAAAAAGTTGATATTACCAATTTACATTTTCATGTTTACAGAAGATAACAAACAAAAAGACACATGTGTTACCCAATTTTTGCATCCAATTGTGAAGTATTCAAATAAAAATTTAATTTTTCAACAACTTATGCTTTTAAATGAGATTTTCTTACAATTGCTTACATTACGAAAAAGATCAACACAAATATAGTCGTGGTTGTATATAATGAATGCATTATTATTTAAATTGGAAGGATTATAAAATATTTTAAATGTGTTTTCTTTTGGTAAATTGAATAAGAAATATTGGATTCTTCCACATCAACACTACTATTATTTGCTTAATAATAATAACTGGTATATTTATTTGTACCTTAGTATACAGATACATGAAGACAGCATATGAGATAACCAATAAAAAATTGAGTTTTATTAACTTCTTGATAAAAAATGTGATAAACATTTTATTTGAATCAATTTGAGCATTTTTATGGATTTGACAATTAATTTCAAACATTTTTATATTCATAATAAGTCTGTGTCAATCTATTAACTGTTCAACCTATCATTAAAAAAAGATTTGTGAAGCATAGAACAGGTGTAGCAATAACTGATAATAAAAAATAAAAATAAAAGTGCGTCAAAATTCTATGCTAGATGCATTTATCAATAAAAATCCTTACGATGAGGTCCTTTAGTCTAGACTCTATAGTGTTCAATCTGAAAGGTTGACAGATATCTACTTTTCTTATTTTCATTTATAACTTCTTAACATGCTTATCATGAACCAACAACAGGTTAATACATAAAAGGTATGTTAATATGTAATTTATTTCTGTTTTTACAGTAGATTAGTTTTTAAATGAAGTAATAAATATGCAATACATTTGGCATGCAGATTACATATTAAAATCTCCATGCAGGTTTAAATAGTTACCAACAATCATGACACATATATCATAAAATATGAATACATCTATTAAATGTGAGTGTATGAAAACATATACATGTTACTACAAAATATCCCCCTTCCTTCAAACTTAATTGATTATACATTATAAATAAGTATGTTATTCAAGGCAAACATGCTATAAAGATAAACCAAATTTTCAACTTCTTGTAAGATACTATTCCAACTGCATTATATCCATGCAGTTAGCATGCATTTTTATTAACCTAATATTAAGCTTGGGTTACCACACAATAACACTCAATCATAAATCCTGTATGAAAAAGAAAATAAAACAAACCATATTTAGACAAAGGTCCAAGGTACCCTACAAAGCAAATATCATACTTATTTCTTCGTTAAAAATAGTGATTAGAATGTCTATATTTGACATAGAATGACCAGAGTAAAAGTGCTAAATCCATTGGATGTTGATGTGTACTGATTGATAATTTAGTCTTAGATGCATGATTTTTTTTTATTAGTTGTGGCTTTGAAATAGCTTTCAGTAACTGTGAGTACTCTCAGATCTGTACTTAGCGTCTAGTTGTTGTTGGGGTATACTAGTACCCGGCCATGTCCACTCTGTAGTATTTGTATTTGTATTCATCTGACGAGTTAAGCCTTTTTCAAATGATTTTTTTAGTTAGTTCTTATGTTGTAATGTTCCACCACTGTCCCAGATAAGGGGAGGGTCGGGATCCAGCTAACATGTTTAATCCGCCACATTCTGTATGTACTTGCCTGTCCCAAGTCAGGAGCCTGTAATTGGGTGGTTGTCGTTTGTTGATGTGTTACATATTTGTTTTTTTGTGTTCATTTTTTGTACATAAATTAGGCCGTTAGTTTTCTTGTTTCCATTGTTTTACATTTGTCATTTGGCGGCTTTTCATGGCTGACTATGCGGTATGGACTTTGCTCATTGTTGAAGGCAGTGCAGTGACCTATAGTTGTTAATGTGTCATTTGGTCTCTTTTGGAGAGTTGTCTCATTGGCAATTATACCACATCTTCTTTTTTATATCTTCTAAAATGTAATTCCATCACAAATACTTATTGTGGCTTTGTATTTACACAGCATATTCATACATGCTTCTTTAAATGCAATATCAAAATAGTTTAAGACTTATCACCCCTTAATATTTGCTATGGGCATGATGGGATGGAGTAGAATATCTCCTTCTTATTAACGAATCAAAATCTGGCAATTTAATGTGAAGTGCAATTGTAAAATGATTTGACAAACAGATAGACATTACTATCATACCATATTATGTCATAATATAATATAACGTGCAGATATGGAAATCATGAACAATAAAATATGTGTTCAATACACACACACAAAAAAAGACTGATTTGGTGGACATACAATTTGAAATTATATAAGAATATGTGTCTTTAGTTACCTATGAGTATGTCACTGACAGAAAAGTGTTTTTGCTATAAAATAAACTGTCAATATAAGCAGCACTGATGCATGAAAAAAAAACTTTTTTAAGAAATAAATAATAATTCTAATTATACCAAATTATGAAAACCATGTTTGACTTTAAAAGATTAAAATTCAAACATGAAACTATTAAAAAAAAATATTGCTGTTAATTTGGAAAATTTTAATAAAAAAGATATCATTTAAACAGCCATAAATATCAATAAATATGACAGTCAGTTTTTAAACCAATATATCATTAAAGAATATAATTTTTAGATTAATATTTCTAGTTTCCCTGTAATAAAAATGTGACTCCGCCTCATATCTTCATATCAAGAATACAGCAATGACATACATTTATTGCTCTACAGTTATTATCAACTAAATATATCAAATTAAAAAGCTACTTTAGGTTATTAAAAAGAAATTACTGGACAGTTACAGAAAAAAGTAATAAAACAACATTGAAATTAAAAGTAACATTAAAAAACATGGAAGGTAAGCAATTAAAACAAGAATTTACGATTATTGCAATGTTTCTACAGAAATTCATATTATAACTTGCTAGTTGTACATGTTATTAAACTAAACAAATCTATATATATTTGATCAGCTTGTATGATGTTAATCTATAGAATATGGACATTAAAATATAATTGGCTGTATATAAACCATGCATGTCATAAATCACATTTATATTCTGCCAAAACAGACCAATCAAACTATATGATATATATCTATACAAATATAAAGACCTAAATCAAACTACCAGCTACCCAACATCAAAAACTATAACTCACCATGGTCTGGTATTTTTCTAACTGTAATTTTAAATGTTTGAATAAAAGAACAACTTATTCTAGAAAGGAAAACCCTGCCAATTTGAATGTGCCATATAGTCAGGCATCATGACAATTATTGTCTCATTAACGATTGTTCAGGGCCCTTATGGGTTGTCAAGGTTGTTAAAAATCAATCATAATATTGTTTCTGCAAGTCTTTTTGTGGTTTTTTTTTCATTCAAGAATTTGCTGATGTAAAATTATTCCAAACTTACTTAAAGTTTGCACAATCAGAGCTGTTTTATTATTTTCATAGTCCCTACATTGACTTTTATAATTTCTTTCTTGTTTTACTGCTTAGCTAGGTTAGGGTTCTGTTGCTGTATCCCCATTTGTTAAGTGTATAAAAACAGTTTGTGCAATAAAAGAAAATGTTTTTATTCCAACTTCTTCAAAGTAAAACATGTTAAAATTGAAGTAAATTGACACTGGAAATCTGTTTTATCTGATTTCACGTCACGTTATTAACTATAAACATAGGAGTGTAACAAAAATCCCCAGTCCAAATTGGTTTGTTTAACACGGTTTATACAGTTTTTTTCTCTAATTTTTAAATTTATCACCATCTTAAGCTTGTTTGGTGCTTATCTTTACCTTTTCTTCATCCTTTTTGGTTATGTTTAGTATCACTAAATCTGAAATGAGACTCGTGAAGATATCATGTGCATGTGTGTAAGCAGACTATTTTTCAATTCATTCTAAATAAGTCATCACACTGCTTGCTTAAATCAGTGGCGGATCCAGGGGGTTCCAGGGGTTGGAACCCCCACTGCATTTGAATGGGGACATGTAGATGGAACCCACCTTTGTCCTGGGTTAGGAACCCCCCTTTTAAAAATGGCTGGATCCGCCGCTGGCTTATGTTGTTCTTTGTGCATTGCTAAGTATAGTGTAAATAAAAGTTTGTTTACAATACCTGGTCCAATAAAACTCTGGCTTTTCTTGGAATGATATAGAAATATATCTTTAGGTGTAGCTGGTCTGGCATTAGCAGGTATAAACTTCCTAATTGGACCTGAAGTACTTGGTGTTGGTCTACAAAAAAGGAATTATCAATAAAATGAATATCAATGTCTTGAATAATTCACCAACAGACATATTTCTATAATAAGGGGTTATGTTTGTTTCGGAGTTCAAAATATTTTTATCAATGACTTCTTAATTATCTTATTTACCAATATTAAAATTTTTAATAAAAATGAAAGTACGTAAATTCTCAAACAGCTAAAGTGAAAATTGTCAATATCGAAATTGACCTTCTTTTAGTTATCAATATTCTAGTAGACAGTATTTTGGTATAAACATTATTTATCTAAAATTAGAAAATACAATTGATTTAAACATGAAAATTATTTTAAAAATTAGCAGTAAAATGTATATGTTGTGCTTTTTTTTTGTTCCCATTTAGGTCTAGTCAGTAGTTATACATACCCCCTTAGCCTTGAAGGAGCTCTCACCAGTACAGTAGATTCCCTGGAAAGTAGTCCTAAACCTAGTTTACTGCTAGCAGTACTTGGTACTTGAGAAACTGTGACAGGACGATCTACTACTTGATGGAATACATAAGGTCTGTCAGCCTCTAGGTGTAAAGATGACTGAGGATTCTCAGCTGTAAAGAATCAATAAATTATGACCAAAAACATTCTATGAATCAAAATAAAAGGAGATATGATAAGAGGTATATGTCAATTAGACAGTTAAGCAAAAACAAAAACCAACTAAAGATAATCATGTTATTTGAGTTAAAAAAATGTATTCTGTGTTTGTATAACACATATTGAATTACAATTTTAATTTAATACTTTGTGAAAGGTTACTGATCTACAATGTAGTGTACAATAAAACAGGCTTAGTATACAACAATGCTAATTATATTTCTTTTTGTAATTTCTACACAAAGTAAGTAGCTTGCATTCGAGCGTCACTGATGAGTCTTTTGTAGACGAAACGAGTGTCTGGCGTATATACTAAATTTAGTCCTGGTACCTATCATATGATGAGTTTATTTACAACAACTGGGTCGATGCCACTGCTTGTGGAGATTTATTTCCCCCAGGGTATCACAAGCCCAGTAGTCAGCATTTTTTGTGCTGACATGAATTGTCATTGATATGGTTATATTTATAAATTTACTGTTTACAAATTTTTGAATTATTTGAAATACTAAGGCTTTTCTACCTCAGGCATAGATTACCTTAGATGTATTTGGCAAAACGTTTAGGACATTTGGTCCTCAAAGCTCTTCAAGTTCGTACTTTATTTGGCCTTTTTATTTTTTTTTATTAGAGCGTCACTGATGAGTCTTTTGTAGACCAAACGTGTGTCTGGCGTATACACTAAATTTAGTCCTCGTATCTATGATGAGTTTATTTCCTACAGCTTTCAATTTCATGCAACTGATTTGAAGACATTTTCTGGGAAATTCTGATGCATATTATTAGCAATGTTGCCAAAAAACAATGAGCTTAACTTGGATGAGTTATTATCTGTCCCTCCCACTATATCATATGCCAGTACAGAATTCAAACTGGTAGTTTTCTATTTGGACAAGTTAAAATTTATTCGGGCAAATTGTTAAAATAAGTTCATGAAGAACTCTACAGTACAGAATTATTTCACACCTAACAATACCATAATGCTTGAAAATCCTACCCCTCACAATTATCACCACTTTCTCATATTGACAAAAAAGTATTTGTAAATATTATAACTCTCTAAGTGTTAAAAGATATTCATCATTTGTGTACTTTAGGGTTTCAATGTTTATAATGCTATTCATTACAGAATCTTTTTCAACTCTACTTCCGTGTTACACTTCTTCAGAATGCTACTTAACCATCTGGTTGCATATTTGGTATGTTATTAGGTTTTTTTCCCAATATTATGCAATCTGTTTGCTCTGTTTTAGAAAGTTCATTCTAATATTTGATACTCTTCAAGTTCAACTTCTTACTTTAAATGGCCTTTTAACTTTTTTAAATCAAGCGTCACTGATCAGTCTTTCGAAGACTAAAATCATGTATGTTGACAAAATTTAAAGCCAAGTTTTTTTGATGATTTTTTTTCTTTCTCCCATATTCTGTGTTTTAATATAGCTTAAGATTTCTCATTTCTACATTTCTATTACATTTATTCACTTTCACTTTTGATACTATAACAACACATTTTACTTCATGCAATATAAGATGGGTGCAGATGGGGATCACTTTCACCACATATATGTATTTGTGTAGATCAATGGTACACAATGTAGAATACCGTTACAATTATCCAAAATAATTTGAGATATCATATTGATTTACAACCAATATTTTCTATTTATATACATTTTACATTTGTCCTATATTTTCTGAATCTAGTACATTCATTTTTTTTTGACATTGTACAATTAACATAAACATCTGAAAATAGATATGTATTTGTATAGCAAACATGAAATCATCCTTTAGCAAATAACAAATAACCAAAATAAAAAAAAAAAAATTCTTCATACTAAATCACTAATCATTGACTTTAAATACAACAATGTTTGATTATCCCATTTCTCAACAGCATAATCTAATTTTAACATCATCTAGTTCTATAAATTAAGATAGATAATCAATTATTGTCTTTCCTGACTATATCATCCTTCTCAGTTACTCTGTAATTCTTTTATAAAGGCTTTTAGACATGGGCCAAATTAATCAGTATAATGTCAGAATGTCTGAGATTTAATGTACAACGAGTGGAGATCTTTATAAAACTTAGTTTTTTAAGCATAAAACTTCCTGAAGCAGGAGAAAAAGACCACAAGTAGAATGATTAACAGATTATCAGGGATGTTGTATGGCTGTTATATATGATATCGTTATGCAGAACACCCAAAAATCTACACAAAACAAAACACTTATAATTTAGAGATAATCAATATGCACTGTAACACTAGAACTACAATATGCAGTTTTTTTCGTAAGAAGCAGATCAAATTTGAACTTGCATTACATCTTATTGTTAGCATTATCATTTTTAAGGTTATATTTACACAGTATTTTTCATCCAATTATCAAAGGTCAACACAGACAAAACCGATATCCAACAAGCAATGGATTCATGGACAAGAATGAAAAACTATCTATAAACTAAATATTTAGCCATGCCAATTAAACATATCAAATGTTTAAATTTTATAAAAGTCAATAAAATATTAACCTGTGATAATATTTATCATATTTGAGTTGTATGGCATGTTGATAGATTTGATGGCTTGCCTACTACCAAGGAGGTCGCTCCCAAGGGAATCTGGCAAGCGCCATCTGTTGGTGCCTCCAACTTGCTTCCTTACTCGACATCTTGGTGTAACTGCATGCTAAAATAATAAATACATATTATATAACACCAGTTATTTTGCTGTTCCAACAAAATAAAATATCTGTAATTTCATTTTGGTTTTCTTGAAAAATTTGATTACACATTAGTTGGAATTGGCTTTAATAACATTAACGGTCTAATTTTTCTGCACCGGATGCGCATTTCGACAAACTAGCTTTCAGTAAATGCCAGTTCACTTAAGTACAATGTGTTTTTTTGTGTGCTTCGATTTTACAAATCTAGTGTATCTGATATTAGTGAAATCATGTATGTTGTGCTTTAACTCTACTGTGTCAGGTTAGGGTAGAGTTGAGGGCTGAACAACATCTTTAACACTTTACACAGTGGCGGATCCAGGGGGGGGGGGGGGGGGGGGGGGGGTGTTGCAGGGGTTGGAAACCCCCCCCCCCCTTTTTTTTGGCTGATCAATGCATTTGAATGGGAGCATATAGTTGGAACCCCCCCTTTACTCTGGGTTGGGAACCCCCCCTTTTTAAAATGGCTGGATCCGCCACTGATTACATTATTTATACATTGTATGTACATGATGTACACATGATGTATGTGGTTGCAGTCTGCCATAATTGTATGAGCAAACAATTCTGCTGCTTGTTTTCTTTTTAAAATTGTTTCACATATTGATATGCTAGATCTTTTTCAGATTTTATAAGTAACATATCACAAAGATTTCAGTAACATTTTGATGTCACAACAGAAAATGTCTGAAGCCACAAAGGAAGAGTGATTGTTGTATAGCGTCAATAGTTCAAGTGTAACAAATTCTTAGGGTAAGTGCAGAAGATTCAAAATGGTGATAAGATCTATTGTTTCCTGTGGAATGTATTTTTGTTATACATGTATTTATGTCATCCATTGGAACATTAAAGGTTTTAATAAGGCAAGATGTGACTTGTACTATAAAAATCAAATTACTTTAAAAATGTAACAATTAATTTATTATTTAAAGCTAAAAATAACTTTAAAAGCATAAAATGACAAAATTGTATTCAGTCTTACAATCAAAATTACAACCTTCATTTTTAAAAGTATTTAATTTACTTGATCTTAATCTTGTTTACAATTAATTCAAACAACAAATTGAAAAATGTGGATTTCATACCTTATGTTTATTTACAGGCATCATCATTGGAACAAATAAATTAATAGATATAGATGAACTAATTCATGAATGTACCAGTAGTATCTTAGGGATGAATAATCTCAACTAAAACACTGTTCAATAAAATGGCTTAAATCATTATTAAAGTATTCAAACAAAATTCAATGAATCAAGAAATTAAAAAAAACATCAATGTATAAAATTTCATTGTTATGATGTACCATTTAAGGAGTTCAATACTTTAATACTGTTTCATGATACTGCAATTTACTGCGTAGATAAAAGGTTTAAATAGATGTTTAAATGATCAGAAAATTTAAATGGCGCTATTCAGCGGGTGTCTCAACTAATAGTCCTTTCAGTTTATCGATATGAATACAGATCATTTATAGACATAATAATGCATTGAACATATTTAAATTGATAAAAATCAATCTTCAACTTATTGAGGTGTTTCAAAAGGCTATAAAATAAATAGCCTACTCTAGTTGATAACTTTAAATGCTCTTGTCTACGCTGGTGAATAAACGCAAGTCAATTTGCTTGCACCTTGAGATCTCGACTTTATAAAATATCAATACAATGTCAGAGTTCTTGTGATATAACCTTGCGACAAATAATTAAGCAATTCAACCTTGTAAACGTGGCCAACTTGGTTGTTATAATTCCTGCCAAGTAATCCTATCCTCACGAAATTAAGTTAATTGTACCAAGTTTTTCTATGTTTGTTCAAATATATCAGTTCTAAAGATATAAAAGATTGTAGAAATATGTTTTTTGAAAGGAAAGTATCACTTGTTTCAACAATGTATAAAATGTATTGTAGAGGGGTTGGATACATAGATTTTGACAAACATTTTCATAGATCATCAGCTTTTTCCAATTAGTGACTTTACAAAGTTTATTCATAATTGTTTGCATGTATTTCATTCATATACTAAATAAGCTTAGTGTGTCCTGGTGACAGTACATATATCCCTAACCTTTGAAATTTAGAATGAAAATATTCCAATTCTGACAGTAAGGGTTTTACCATTAGTGCTTTACCATTTTTTAAATCAAAACTATCTTCATTCAGATCACCACTTTTTTTTTTTAAATCTTGGGTCAATTTGCAGCTTGGCACATTATAGTACAAATGTATATAATTATATACCAATCTATTGATAAAGCATTTGTTGCCTAAAAGATGTCTTTAGGTCACCCTTAAAAAATGGTTTGTGTGATGTTGTGTACCCATGCCTTGAGGGTAGGGTACATTTTGTATGTAGAAATGTAGGTAGGGGATTTTCTTATGGCCAACATGTTGCATGTTTTAGACAAGAAAATGACATAAGATAAAGAACAAATTTTAAAAAAAGATCATAAAAAATTTCAGGTAGGCTACTTTTTAGGTTGGTATACGTATTATGAAAATTATTGATGTTGTAATGTTTATGCCCTTTGGGGCCCATAATTGGAATACAAATATATTCTTTTTCTTTTTCTTCATAGGTAGGGCAAAATCAAACAATTAAATTATATTTTTTTTTGTCTATATAGTTGAAGTGTTTGTTGCTTTAAAAGATGTCATTAGATTCTTTGTGCCATTTGTGATAAAGTTATATCCCAAAGGTTCTTATTCAATTCATTCATATTTTCAATATGTTGAAATTTGCAAACATGGGCAAAGAATTCTTTATAAATCATTTGACATTAATTTTTGAAGGATCAAATTGTATTCAACATGTTCAATAGCAACCCACATGGCAAAGAAAAGTAATTAATCCTGGTACTCATTTGTCAAGTAATTCAGAAATGTGTATTAGCTTTTTAACAAATTATATTCAAATATCAGATGTTCATTTCTGATCCGAAATAAATTGATCTGAAAGAAAATGTAAAGCAATGCTGACATATATTAATTGGCTGAAAACTAAATCCAATTTATTAAAAATTTTAGTATTCAGTATCACTCCCTATCATATAATCGACACACATGTATATCAAAAATCAATTTCAACGTACTTCAATAATCTTATTACTGTATTAAATATAAGTGTTAGAAGTATTTTCTTTATAACTTAGGTAGTCTGTAAACAATTAAATGTCCCTAGTCATTTTAGATTTAATATGAACAACCTGCCAATCTTAAAATCAATATTTGTCAAGTAAACATAACAGAGAGGATTTAAAGCACTTTATAATTTACTTAAAATGAAACCTTAAATTTAGAAATGTAACTTTATCAAACTTGTGTTATTGTGTTTACACAGTTATTTCACAGTCAAAATATTTTTATTTTTCAGTCTTGTGATTTATACAACAAATGAAGAATGCAAGACCACTGCATGTACCTGCACTTTAATTATAAAAAAGTCATAAAACATTAATTTGAAAATAAGGAGATGTGGTATGATTGCCAATGAGACAACTCTCCACTAAAGATTCAATGAAGTGGATGAATGCAATTATTGGGAACCAAACAACCTTCAACAGATGAAAAAAAATATATTGTATAGGTGGCTCGAAATGGCTTGACATGAAAAATATAAACAATTCATAATATGTTTTCAATGTTTTAAAAAAGAATGGCAGCCATGTAGTTTAGAGGAATAATAAACAACTGAAGAAGGCCAATGGCCGAAACGTCTTGAACAATTGGTTTATTTATACAATTATAAAAGATATGTTCCCTATTGGAATTTTGAAAACAAGGATAAACAATTCAATTAAAAAAATTTACCAGCCCAATTTAGCCCTGGCCCCCCTTTTGTTGGAAAAGGTTGATTATATAGGAATTCACTTAAGCATGACTGGAGCAGGCCCCCTCTTAGGAAAATTTCTGGATCTGCCACTATAACAATCTATAATAATCAGTTGGTTAAGATCAATTGCATTTATAATTACAATGTATAAACATGTAAGGTTAAAATATATTCAGTATTGGCCAGGGATCAAGCCATTTAAATTAAATATCGAGCCTCAGGCCGTGATGCTGATCTGGTCATTGTAAATTGTATCAAAAAAACTTAAATATACATGTACAATGTAATGGTCAGATGGAAAAAAAATTGGTTTGTTTCGACTTTCATAAAAGCAGTCCTACTATCATGACTGTGTACACAAGCATTTATATTTTAAATTGGGATACATGTACATGTAGCTCTAACAGCTATCATATCCTACATATATATGAAGATTCACTCATACATGCAGGGCTCACACTACTTCAGAATTATAGGGAGAAGTGACTTCTCTTTTTGAAACTGATAGGGAGAAGTGGTGAGATTTGAAAGAGAAGTGCTCGTTCGCGCGGGTGCGCTACAATGTTTGGATTTTACAATAGTATAAAGGGCCATATGTAAATAATGTTCTTTTTATGTTGTTCAATTCATATGAGTAAAAAATTACAATTAAAGTAACATTTGAAATTAAAAGTTGTTTAAGTTTTACTAAGGTTCTTGTGAGAAACTACCAACTAAATATCTAGCACTAAAAAAAAAAATTATTTTAAAAAATGTAAAGAAATTATAGCAATTACAATTTAATTAAAAATTATCTTGTGTATGAAATTCAGTGTTTCTCATAAAAAAAAATATAAAAGTTATTAAGCTGGGCCATAATATATTGATATTAGTATAATAGTCTCAGAGTTAAGCAACTTTAATCAATAGTTTGAAACATTCATAAAAAATATAGGGAATTATATACACCAATCAATTAGATGTAACCAAAAGTCTCTTAATGCGTGTGGGATGCGTAATTTTCCCCTTTGGGATCAATATTCTTCTGTCAGCTGTTCCATCCGTGCGTCCGTAGTAATTATTGTAAAAGTACGGATTTCGGTCATAGCTGGTCCGGTTCAGATCCGTAGTTTAGAAATCGGTCAATGACGGAAGAATGCAAGAAAATTTACAAAAATAAACGATGTTTGACAAGTTATTTGGAAAGGAACATGACGGTTTTAATGCAATAAATGGATTAAACATTTACTGGAGGCAACTTTTATCACCTTTAAATGAAGTAACAAACTTATTTTGCCGCCGAAATTTAGGTTGATGTACGTTTTCGAGTAACAAGCACCGGAACTTGCGAAAATGCACGGGGTGAATACCGTCCGGTCAAATTTTTTTTGAGAAAAACACGTTTTTTTGCAATCAAGTTTATATTTTCGTATAATATATTTATAAATCTCACAGATTCCTGAGTTTCATGGACAAATATTGTAAAACAAAAGAGATATTAACACTTGTCGTCAACCAGTTGAATATATATTTAGCGTATATTGGCGAGTGTGAATACCGTCCGGTTAACTTTTTTTGCTCAAAAATAATTATTTTTCCTCTTTTTTTTTTTATATTCATAAAATATAGTTTAATATCTTTCAGGTTTACAAATATTAAACAAATCTATCGGATAACAAAAAAGTTATGACTATTTATATGTCGTCCGGTCAACCGTCCTGTCACTATCCGGGCAATCATCCTGTCATTAGTGCAACCCATAAAAAGTTGTATTTTTATCAAGTAACCTGATACACACTGCGAAGACAATGCTTCAACCTCTTTTCTAAAGATAATGAATAGTTTATGTCTGAATTTCTTTAATTATCAGTTAAAAATTAATGTTTCATCAACTTGGTAAAAATTGAAAATGTCCGATGACGGAAGCGACTAAAAGCGACTTTCGTCAAGAACAGGGCGACTTGTTTTCGCTTTTGGGGGTCGGGGAAAGCGAAGTGACGGTCGGGAGGGCGACTTCTTCGCCCAAGTCGCCTGGTAGCGTGAGCCCTGACATGTACATGTATGTATCGTGTAAATGACCTCTTCTTGTATTTTTTTGCTTATTTTGTTGGAATATTGCCTTTACTGTATTTTTTTTAATTTCAAGAATGAGCTTTCTCTACAATAATACTGATATGATAAGCACAGTACACTGACAAATATCAGATGCATGCCCCCTCCTTAATTAGTTCTTTCTCCAATGCAAGCATAACAGACTTTAATATTTAATATTATTTATATCCCTTCCCATAAGCAATACTTCAGTATTAATCATCAGATTTCTGTACACATTTATCATTAAATAATATCTTACAGCAATTAAAACCAGATAAAACTTTTTTAATTTTAGAAGCCAATGTGAGCATAGGGAAATATAAGTTATGATATCATCGAACAATCTCTTGAATTTATAAATCTACAATCATTAATGCCATCAAAGCAATCACCATCAAGCTAAGTTATATATATAGCTTTTCAGATGATTTAATAATTATTTACCCTTTCTGGATATCTTCCATCCACAATCACACCCATCAATGCTGTATATGGTGCTTCATTGACAGATCTGCAACAAAAAAAAACATTATGTATTTTAAGATAGAAATAACAACAATCTGCCAAAGTGCAGAAACACCCCCACAGTACTTTTTTAATAACAAATTACATATTACAAAACTACATAATTTATGATAATCATTTGAGCTTCATTAGAAGAAAGACAAATGTAGAAATAAATAAACTAGACACCAACATCAATATCATGTGCACATAATTGTACAGGGCTCTTTAGTGGGAACAGAACAACCAAAGCCATCTCTGCAGATTGATCTCCAGGCTTAAAGAAGTGTGCTTCTGTGAACAACCACAGCTTCTAGAGTCCCATTCTAGTTGAAACACCAGTTTTGGTACTAGTAGTATTATGTATGTAGGAAAGGCAGGTCAAAATGACACTGTACACACTATTAAATGTACTAAAACTTCCAGAGTCAGCATGGTCAGGAGTGACCCCAGGACATTCAACACTAACTTCTATAATGCAAATTCAAATAAACATAATTTAAATAAGCAATTAATTAGCATGTTCACCATTCCTTATATGGAGGGATGAAATACTTTTGATTGCGCTACACTGTATGGCATAGACAGAGTTTGTGATCAATGGTGAAAGTTTCTCCATCGTTCAATTTTCATCCATGGAGATCCCCGACTGTACCTAGTTTTAACCACTAGACTATAAACACATGCATGACATGTACACTTCATTTTACATACATGAATTCAGAAAGTAGGAATGGGGTAACACATGCATATGATGAATGATGGTAAAATATTTGTTAAAAAAATGTTTATGATTAAAATTTTAATCCATTTAACATTTGTTTAATGCTAACATTAAACAGTAGCTCCAAAATGAGATTTGACTATATAGCTAATATAGATAAAAATTAAAGGCCAATTTGACGCTTAATCAAAGCTATGAAAAATGCATGTTTCATGCTCGACAATAACGATATTCCTACATGTAAGTCATCAGCTAATTTAGTGATATAGATATATGCATTTCTTCTTAATTAAAATCTAAAAGGACATCTCTTATTGGTTTTGCTAAATAAAATCCAGACTCAGAACCAAAAAAAGAGATTTGCACCCTTGGTCATGTTGGTATAATACTATCAGGGTGGTCTGTGGTGTCTACGAATATAAGTAAGTATATTTATAAACAAAGTATCAAAGTAAGTGATACAGTTGATTCTCTATAAATCCAATGAGAGAGTGTTCAGAAATTCCCTTGGACCTGTCTGACCATTGCGGCTTTGAAGGGGTGCTTAAAAATAAGGGAGAATTTAAGATTTTAAGTATATATATACAAGTCCAAAAATTATGACGTCTGACAAGGCTATTTTATTTTTTTCTGGGACGTTTACTTACAACAAAGGCATCCCAGAATGAAGAAAAAAATGGCCTTGCCAGACAGCATAATTATTTGGACTAATACAGTACTTGATAACAACCCTATATAAGATTTTTCGTTAATAAATTTTGAAAATTATAGGAAAACACGGTTTCAATTCCCCTACCCTGCAGAGACAAATTGACTGTTCTTTTAGGTCCTTTCCAGAGGCAGATTTTGGAAAAAATTTGGTTGCTTATATAGGGAATCACTGAAGTGGGGCCCCCTCTAAGGCAGTCAGTGGGTCCCCTGGCACTTATGAAAATTTCTGGATCCACCACTGCTTTCTGCCAAATTATTCTGGTCTTCAACTGTTTCATATCTATCTTTGACTTTCAAATATCAGCATTCCTGGTGCAGGTGAATTCAGAAAAGAGCTTCAGAAGCATGAATAGTCAATACACAAAGTGTTGTTTACATTTTCACTCCAGCTTTTTATCTCTGACTTTAAGATTTTGAAATAATTTTATTCTCTGCCTGCTAATGTCCATAACTAAACCTATTTTTGGTTTGTCATTTGAAAATTTTGTGCAGGGCTAAGCAGCTAAAAACTTTGAAAAGACTAAAGAGCAAACTCTCACTGATAATTTTTTCCTTAGGGCATTTCAATCATTTTTATTTATTTTATTTTAGGTTATAATTTACTATGATTTTGCTGAAGTTGCACAGAAAATGTTTGTTTCTGAAATATCGAACGTTGTTACCTGAATAAACACATGAAATAATATACAAAACATACTGTGAATATGAAATAGCAGCTTTTGGAACTCCTCTAGGAATTGTGGGAAAGTATGAAGTTGTACTCATCCTCGACAGCTGAGGAGGTACGTTTCTTGAAACTTCCGCCATTATCAGCTAGACCACACTACAGCTGATGCTGTAAGCTTGCGTGCTACAAAATAGTCTTAATCGTCAATATAGAACTTGATCCGAACAAATGACCACGAATCAGTATCTTATTAACTGATTAGCATGCATCATTTTAAACTGCATTGAATTTAACAAAATTGTGTCGTGAAATTTAAAGAAAAAGCGTGTGCGGATGGATATATTCTTTTCTGTCTGTGTAACTAGGGACTCAATAATCTAAAAATAGACTACCGGTGTAAACAAGAACACGTGGTAATGTTTTTTAAAAATTCTGTTTTAAATTCACCTTACATTGCTTTTAATTAATTATTATTTTTTATGTCAATAATTTATTTGAAAGAGATTGTATATCATCCATAATTATAAGTTTTCACCATTATTTTTTTAACTTGAATAGACTGGACCTGATCAAGGATTTGTATATTGACAAATGTGTTCAATAAAAAGGCTGTTAATTTTAGACACAAGACGCGTATTTCGTCTACAAAAGACACCTCAGTGAAACTCTAAAGGCTAGATAAAGTTTGTACGAAGTTGAAAAGCATTGCTGAAGACAAATTACTGAAAAGGTTTAATCTTCCTAGTATTATGGTAGATTTTTAAATGTCTGCTAAGTTTTTATCTTTTGATATCATTTTTTCAATTGTAATCGTTACAGCATTTATTGGTTATTTCAAATGACATAGCGTTTATTGGCTATCGTTATATAATACATCGAGGGTAATACGTAGTCAAGTTAGCCAAGTTGTTGAATTAAGTTGTCACTTTAACTAGTGTAAGCGGAGCCAGAAAAAAAACTGGGCCAAAACTTCTTTTCTAATTTTAACATTAAATGCAAAATAACTTAAATTATTAAACCGTTAAAATTTACAATAGTTAGGCCTCTAAATAGCCTACGATTGCCCGGGGCGTT
>NC_092347.1:66703980-66733611 GCF_963676685.1 Mytilus edulis
AGAAAAGTAAACGCATAACAATGAATTCATTGAAACGGGAGATAATTTCAAACCATAGCAATACTGAGAGAGAGATTTTTTCACCATCTAGCATCGTTTGGACCAACTAGCTAACACGGACTCGCATCAAACTGTGACATTGAGAAATCTTTCGATAAAATTGTGCTTTAAAAAAAAACGTTGACAAGAATCTTCAGACACGCATGAAATTACGATTACTAGTAGTTATTCTCCGACACCATGCCGGAATTGGCATATCAGTACATTGTACCATCGAGACAATGAGGCAAACTGCCTCACCTGTGTGTTACCAAAACAAAATTTATAAAAATATGGCTGAGAGATAAAATTTATAACATGTATGTCATAGTTAGAGTTTAATGTATAAGTTCTCTCCCCTTTACCATTCATTATTCATTATTAGGTTATGATTTTGTAAGTTATTTTTGTTTTAATCAGAACCTTTCTTTATTTCGATATTGGAGAGCGGAGCATTACAATTGTTAGTAATATACAGTTTCATGTTTAAAATAAGTTCTATATCTAAATTTATTTTTTTTCCTTTTTGCTGCAATTAAAAATTCACCTGCACACCCATATTGCTTACTTAAAAAAATGTGTCAATAAAAATACGAAAAGGTCATTTAATGTTAGAGATTTGACGTTCAAACGAAAAACATTGAAATAAGAAGAAAAAAATTGTCATTTGACAGAGGTAATGCATTCTAAAGACTTTTTTAGTTTAATTGTGGCTGATTCATTTCGGTGGACAGTTTTGCAACAACAAACAAGCAAGATAAAACATAAAAAAATCTCATCATCTTGGGGTGAGCAAGTTCCCAAAACCCCTGTATATTTTAATCCCTCCTATAGTATACTAGTTCTAATTTACGTTCCTGAATTTCAGCTTTATAGCCATGCTAAATGCAATAGATTTAAAATTAGGATAACGATTGTTACCGATTAACTATACTATACATAGTAGTTTGAATATTGTGTATTCCTTTCCGAGTAAAAAAAGAATACTTAAACTGCATACAGACGAAGGGCTAAGAAACTTTTTGGCAACAACAGCAAATCCTTTTGACCAAGGTTTGCTATATCAACTTTCTGTTATAAAGTTATAAGCATCCTCTTGCAATTAAAATTATTTTCAAACACTTACATCATGGTCTTTTCAAAAGAAAAAAAAACTTAACACGGTTACTAGATGGTAATTATTTTCAATAACTTCGGAAATCAAACAGTTGGAGATTTATTGATGAAGTCTCAATTCCAGTCTTCGGATGTAAAAGCGCATAACAATTGCACGTATATAAATTGTTCATATGACATTGAAACATATTACAAACCTTTATCCTGCAATTGGGTGTCCTACTATACAGATACAGCCCTACAGATATCGCTATGCTGTATCTGTATACTATACAGATATCGCTTTAAAGCTCCGCCCACTGCCGGACTGAGTATTGTTTGAACCTGTGTGACCTCAGAATGTGTATTCCAGTTGCATTCCAATGACGATGACAATTGTCGATTTCAAAACTTGAATGTGTATGATTGTGTTACAAAATCAACCATGTCAATTTCAGCATGCATGTTTAGTGAATGTCAAGTCTGAAGCGTAGAACAACTCGTACACTTCTGTTTCAAATTTGACAATGTTTTGTTATTTGTTTTTACTGTTGAAATTAGTTGTTATGTTAAAATAGATAATTATTCACCTTGAGCGATGTATTATTGTTGACCATTCGAGATTCTTTTTTGCGAACCCGTCTTCAGCGTAATGTGTGATTTTGATATTACTACGCGGGCCTCAAGGGATTACAAATCGAAAATAAATGCTAAATATGTTAGTTTTTGTGTCTTTCAAAACACAAACAATATACAGAATTAATTGCAGGATAAAGACAATAACTGTTTAGTGTCTTTAAATATCAGCTGTATTTGTACTCGGCTCGAAACAGGTGTAGTAGCTCGCTAAAAGCTCGCATACACCTTGTTTCCTAGCCTCGTACAAATACAGCTGATATTTAAAGACACTAAACAGTTATTGTCTATTTATCCAAAGTAACCTGGATATTTCTGACATACCTATAGTTATCAGAAAAGTAATTTGAACCGTTGATATAATTATCCACAAGGTGTTTTCGTCGATGGGTAGTGCCAATTTCCGTGCGTTTGTTCCTCCAGCATAGTCAAAAACTGATTTTTTTCTGGATCTTCAAGCCTTAGTTTCATGATTTGTTGCATTGAACTTGCTTCAATAATTGCGAGTTTACTCAGATATATGTGTTGTGTCTTTTGTGTATTTGTTAGTTTTGTTTTACATGTGCTGTCATTCGATATGATTAAACATAGGCGGATCCAAGAGAGGGAGAGCTGTGTGACCCGGGCCCCCTTTCGTGGGAAAAAAATGGTTGATTATATGGGTCATTTTCAAAAAATGTCGAATTTTGAAATTGAAAAAATTATTAAAAGTTACTTATTCAAACAACCCTCTACATAAGCAAATCAAAACAAACAGTACTTTAAGAACAACATATTAAAAGATGCAATCTTAATGATGTCATACAAAAATATGTTGAAACATGTTTTGATCGGTGGTACATTATTTTGTCTATCCTGTTACCATTTTCAAAAGAAATTTTGGGTTATTAAGAAAAGGTTTAGATAAAATGTTAAGCTTGTTTTACGTAGACAATTAGATGGTTTTCAAGAGAATAAACTTCTATATATATTCATTCTGTAATATAATAGATTATTTGCCAATTTAACAGGTTGTACTGAAAAATGCCTCTAAAAATTGGTTTTCAAAGGTTGTAAAAATTACCACCAGTAATGCAAGTCTAAGATAGCAATTAATATTGTTCGGCATTTTTTCACCCTTTCAAATAAACCCAACATCAAGTAAATCCCTCATAAGTTAGTTTACTTTTCTCTATATTTCATTGGTAACAGGAACGTACGTTTCTGATATACTACTATATAAAAGTCTATCCTGTTACCTTTTTGTCTATCCTGTTACCGATATCAGTATGGCACCTGCGAATGCTTAATTGGGAAGATTAATACGTTATAACCTTAAGATGACTTCAAACAACAAAATATTTCATTCGTTTTGCACCTATATGTTAAGATAAAAAAATTAACGACGTTTTTGTCTACAATTGTCTATCCTGTTACTGTAACCATAGCAACCATAGTAACAGGATAGACATAACAGGATAGACAAATTTCTTCGTTTTTGATTGCTGTTGTGAAATAACTACTCCCTTTGGTGAAGTGATTATGTTTTTCTATTGTGAATTTGGTTTCCAACACGTTATTGCACTTTTTACAAGTATACTGTTGGTGTATTTAATCAAAATTGGTGGTAACAGCATAGACATGAAAAAAAGTACGCTATATTTTTTTCACTAAATGTCTTGAAATTTCTTTTCTCTACACTTTCGTTCAAGAAACGAGGCGTTTTAAATGTAAAGATTACTTTGCTCTTTTGAGATCAACACTGACTGATTCAATATTCATAGGGAGAATAATTTCACGGCTGATTTAAGTAGCGGTAACAGGAAAGACATGAACCTCCTGTACGCAGATTCAATTTAGTTTGTAGATAATATGATATAGAAGCTACGATTTTTCGTTAGAGTAATATTAAACGTTCTTAATAAGTCCCTTTTGCAGATATCAAGGCGATCAGAAAATTGCAAAAAAATCATTTGAAATGTGTTTTTCTGACACTGTACGCAGACAAATACCCCCAAAATGGGTCTTAAATGCAGTTTAATCTTATCAAAATAGATGTAAGGTGTGTTTATTATTAATGTTCTGAATCACAAATCCGACAAGCTTTCATTTAAACCATTACAACTGAAATTTCCATTAGAAATAAAAAAGTTAGCATGGGTGTACTGAAAATTCGACATTTTTTGAAAACGACCCATATAGGGAATCACTGTAGCATGACTGGAGGGGCGCTCCCCTTATGTCAGTCAGCGCCCCCTTTTATGAAAAGTTCTGGATCCGGCGCTGTTAAAGCCTTTTCAATCAAATGTTATAGTTATTTTTATGGTGAATAATTACACCGCTGTCACAGGTAAAAAAAAAAAGGGTATGGTGAGTGGAGGGATGTGAAGGGGTTGCGCCAGCAATCATGTTTAAAAACCTTTTTATTATCTTAATTTAATAAAGAATTGTATGTTAACAGATGTCCGTTTATATTTATCACAGTGAATTCAAACAGGAAAGACTTGAAATTGAACATTTTTTGTCCAACCACCGTACTTTTAAAATACGGTCACATTTTACAATTTATACTTGCAAAACACCATAATTAGCATAGGGATTAGCTTGAACATTGATATATTGTTTATTGAGCTAACGTGACATCAAATATGTTGACTTAAGGACCTATCCAGGCAATTGTGACTTGGTCGATTGCCCTTAATATTAGTACAATGTTGTAAATCTTGTAAAAGTTCATTTCAAGTGGACAATTTTAAGAGTATTGAAAAGGTCAAAAAAATTATGGGTGAATAATTACGGACATGTACATAATTTAATTACAGTACTGGATAATAAAATTATATGCGACAACATCCTTCAACAACGCGTTGTTCTGGTCATCGAGCGAAGATAATCAAATTTATTTAATGCAACAATTTGATTAATTCAACTAACTTTGTCATGTACAGGTCTCATATAGAAAATGGCGTTCTATCTAGCAAGGATCGTTAGTTAATCCACAAAAATGTGTCGAGATATTTACAATGTTTACCAATGTGGGATTCATTTTCAGGAAATAACTGCTTGATTGAATTTCATTTCTTTACACAATTCATCGTTTCCATATTAATTATGATGGAGTAACGTTGACTGTTTCGCTATTTGTTGACATTGGTCTTTAGATGACTTGGCTCTTCTTTACAGATTCTAATAACAGATCGGTAATCATTGAATATCATAATTGATTTGTGGATAATATTCTTGGAAGTACACCCCAGAGTGTTGTGACTGATATTCATTTTAGGTAGAGGAAATTAAGTACTTTCAGGTATCTTTGTAATTTATCGAAAGTAAATAAATCACCAACCTGCTTCTATTATACTTACGATAATGTACTAATATCAACCACTAATGCAACTAGTGGATGACAAACCTTGTCAATAGTGTAGTTGGAAAATAAAAAAATAAAAATGGGAAAAGAATTTTTTGAAAATACTAGTGTGTTTACTTTTCTGTCGGAATTTGATCAAGTATGGCCTGGTAAGTACTTTAAGAATTAATAAAGTTTAGCCATAAGAAAGAGACTTAACAACTATAATATCATACTGCTTATAGTCATGTTATAGGACAACAATCTCCTCGGTCATCCTCAAAGCTGCGGTAATACTGAAAGTAATGTCTTGCCTGCAGTGATGTCTTTTAAATTGTTTGTTTTTATTTTGTCACATACGAGAAAATAACATAAAAAAGAATTACCCATTGAGCCATTGTTTTTTTTTAATATTGAAATAGTATATTAATCCGGTAGATGCACTGCATAATTGCATTTTATATTCATGTACGTGTACCACAATTTAAAATGATTTAGTTTATTATAAATTACAATTACTTTTTTTTAAAGTCTAAAATTCTTATACACAACATGTATAAACTCAATACTAAAAGTTAACAATTTTTTTTTTATAATGGAACACTGCTTATATTTCTTTTCTGTTCGAGATGGCCATTTTAATAGTAATATAAATAATGTTTTGATCAATAGAAATTGACATAAATTTTAAGCTATCTAAAAGAAAGCAGGATATTGCTTACATGTGATAGGCTTTCAAATCAGAAAAATACTAAAACCTGACCCTGTAAACTAAACCTGACCCTGAAAACAACAAAAATGACCACACAAATTACGCTTATCAGTAATTAAGGTTTAATCGGGGATTTTAGCATATATCCACTTGAGAGTACGTGTTTGAAAATACTTTTACTTATCTTTCTATTAGCTTTCTTTATTGTCACATTTCACGATCTAATTGTATGCAGATAATGCCTATAGGAACACTTGTTGTCTATGATATCCGCGTCATATCGTTATGATTTTGCAATTTAGTTATAAAAACAATAGAACTGGATGCATTTACTATAATTATCATGGACAGAATATATGATACAAAGCCTTTGATCTACCGAGTATCTTATGTTTATTCTGGCATGTAATTTAAGTGATCATCAGATGTATTATATATTTTTGTAATGAACATATTGTGTGATTTTTTTTTTCTTCATAATTCGTAATGTTTGAACAGATTTGAAGTGTTCGTTGTGCGTAAAACCTTCTTTATCGGTGCAGATACATGCGCCTTTTCTTTGAATTTGTCTGTTTCGTTAATTTTTCCGGATAACTGCCCTTTTCCGTATTTGTTTGTTTGATATACCATTGAATTTACTCATGATCCGACTGCTACCCATAATACCTGCCCCTTTGCCTTTTTTCCCATTCAACTTCCCTTTTCCTTATTTGTTTGTTCGGTACCTTTGAATTATCCGACTGATACCCGCCCCTTTGCCTTTTTTCCCCCCATTCATCTTTCCTTGTTTGTTTGTCCGGATACGAGCTCCAGTTGTATGAATATGTCCAACCCCGTTAAAACCCAGGAAAATAAAAGAATGTACATGCGTACAGTTTTTTGTATGTTATTCAAAGTTTAAAGTCATGTAGCCAGTATAACCAAAATGTTTCTATTTCACAATTTTTGTATATCAAGAATACAACAAAAACCAGTTCCCTCATTGTAAACATTTCGGCACATCATTAGCTCAGCATTTAACAACATCAAACGAATATTTATTATCTTTGTATGAGTTATTTCTTTTATCTGCTACTGTTCTATTAATTTTGTAATGGCTAATATATTTTCTGTTTAATTTGTCTGTTAATTTTAACTGTGTTTTAAGATGATACAATTAACAACGAAACTACCTAATATACAAAATGTAACTTAAATGTGCATGTCCATCAAAGATATCAGTTTTATAATTTTATACAACATACGGAATGCATTTTTCTTCTATACCTCTAGCTGTCACTAACTAGTGATGCTTAAAACATCTTCTAACAGTTGGATATGAACTGCATGGAAGAGCATTGAAAACCAAATACATCACAAAGTTGGGTCAATAATGTCATCTTTGTAAGAGCGTTTCGAATAATTCAACGTTTTGATACACCGTAAATTTACAGAAAATGGTTCAAACACCAGAGTACCACACTAATGTAAAAAAAAATATCATCCAGTCGTACCATTGACCTTTTGGTTGTAAAAACTAACTAGGGAAATATTAAAAAGCTTATTCATTTGGTAGATATAGGAAGATGTGATGTGAGTGCCAATGAGACAACTCTCCATCAAAATAACAATTTTAAATTGTAAACCATTATAGGTCAATGTACGGCCTTCAACACGGAGCCATGGCTCACACCGAATGCGTATTTCATCTGCATAAGACTCGTGCATCAGTGGCTGTCGCATCAAACAGTTCGAGGGTCAAATTAATTACGATGTTGAAGAGCATACGTTTGAATGATATATGCCATAGCAGCATATTTGCATTATTTATAGATTATCGTTGATCATCTCAACGAGATTGATTTTCTCGCTTGAGCTGGTACAGCGAAAGTGAGAAAAGCAATCGAGTTGAGATGACCAATGATAATCTATTTATCGCTATTTTACCTATGACGACGTTGTCAATTTCATGTCAATTTCGTTAGCAACTCCACGTGGCCTCCTTAGTTTCTACCGATAATTTTTCCATCTCAAGCGAGAAGCTTGATATGAAAATTATCACAAAAAAAGATCAAAAGAAAAAGGCACAAAATAGCGATAAAGTTGATTATCATTTTTCTTTGAACCTTTTCCTAGAAATTTACCAAAGAACGGCACCCAACAAAAAATTTCAGAGTACATAACAATAGCAAAAAAAATATCAGTGCCTGAGGGGTATGTTTATATGCATGCCAAGAAATTACCTCCGCTGAATTTTTGCAAACATCCCATAGAGCAAATCACATAAATGGTATATGGTCGTGTTCTGAGCGACACGTATCACTATGCAGGCCATAAATAAGTTTGTTGAATGAAATCAAATCTTCAACTACTCACTGGGGTAAAGCTGATGACCGTATCTGCATTCACGGTCATCCCAAGATGTCGGATGAAAAATTAGGTCAGTTTCAGTATTGTCTGTTAAAGTGTTTCTATATCATTTTCTTTACAAATCATACATTGAAACGATGTAAATTTATAAAAGAATCACTCGAAAATCACTAATTACTTCCGAGAAATGTGCATGAAACGGGAAATTTGATTTGAAAAAATCGTTAAGATGACCGTAAATCATAATCAAAATATTTTCAAGATGACCGTAACATAAAACAAGGATGACCGTGATTGGTAAAAAGATGACCGTAACTTGTAATGGATGACCGTAATTTGTAAAGACTGACTGTAATTTATATAGGACGACCGTAACTTTTATAGGATGACCATCAATTCTAAGAAATATCCGTATTGTATTCAAAGCTTTTTTGTTGAGTTTGTCGATCTCAATACGGGCTCGGTTAGCGGATATAAATATGTTTCATAAATTTCTTTTTTTAAACTATAATATAATTGGCCATATTTAGGATTTATAACAATGATAGTAAATTGCATATTTCTCGTAAACAATGAAATATTTATTGATATCGACGTTAAAATTTTAACACAAATTGACAGCGATACGACGAAAATTTGAAGAAACATGAATGTGTCCCTAGTACACGGATACCTCATCTACACTATCATTTTCTATGTTTAGTGGACTATGAAAATGGGATAAAACTGTAATTTGGCATTAGAATTAAAAAGATCATACCATAGGGAAAAAGTGTACTAAGTTTCAATTTTATTTAACTTGAAGCTGGACAAACGGACAAACAAACAGACGAACAGACGAACGTACGCACAGACCAGAAAAACATAATGCCAATAAACGGAGCATTAAAAACATTAATAATACATACGAATGTTTGGTAATCGAGCCCATGTGTATGGTTCCAGAGGAAGCAGATTAAAATCTTAATTTGTCTTGATATATGCAGGCGGAAACACTTTTGAAATAGAACAAAAGAATCGAAGCTCTGTGTTTATCGAGAAAGCGATACATGTTAACTGTAATGTTTGATATAGTAACAAAATTTTAAAAAGTTAATAGAAACAAATAAAACGACAATTTTCTTATTTTAAAAACACCATTTGCATAAGTTTTCAATGTATCTATTACATAGTAATTCAAAACAATAAGATATCAAGTCGACGACATGGTTCTTATCGGGGCGTTTTATAGCTGACTATGCGGTATGGGCTTTGCTCATTCTTGAAGGCCTTACGGTTACCTATAGTTGTTAATGTTTGTGTCATTTTGGTCTTTTCTGGATAATTGTCTCATTGGCAATAATACCACATCTTCTTTTTTATACATAGTATCTATAAGTTGGATGTAGAAAATGCATAACCTCCGATTCTTTTATCACGGACGGAGAACATACCATTCTTTAGTTCAGAAATTTTCGTGTCTGCCCTTCCATTATGTGAATCAAGAAAAAATTCCCCAAAACAGGAAACGATTGTATCGAAAAGAGAAAAATCGAGTGCACCTTTTTAAATTAAGGCATGTTTGGGGTGTATATTTTGTCTTCAAAACGTACAAAGCAAGAGTATTTTATATAGCATCTCGCTTCAGATTCTATCATTATTATATATCAAAGCTACAGGTTGACTTTATAACGTAAAAAAATGACAGTACGAAAAGATGAAATATATGGTAAAGTGAGATACCTATCTAATGAATCACAAAAACAGAGTAGGTGTGTTCGAATAGCTATTTTTTCTAAAAGTACTTGACGACAGTCTTTTAATTTGGATGATGAAAAATGGATATCTTCGAAAAAATATGATTTTCTTGTGTGTGATAACTAGGGTTTATAATCTTCAACCACTGAAAATGTTTAGTCTGCCCTTCCACGAAATATTTAATTAGAATTTTTTTAAATGCTTAAGAATTTTCAAAAATACCATCTGACATCCGAACAGACAATATTTTTAAGTTTAATCAATGCAGACAAGATCATGAACTAATGCTCATTGGCTAGTAGATACATTTGTCTTTTAAAATATAACTGACATATAACGATCGATCGTAATGGTGCTATGTGGATAAATTTATCAGTTTTCAAGAGCAAAATTGGCAGAGCGTCATCCCTACAATGGCTTCCATTTCTACGATTGTGAGCATGAACTGGCGTAATGGGGAGATAATTTTGAAGAAGTATAATCCTGACTGTATGAATAACAATTCTGTATATATACAAATTGACAAAGTTCCGCCTTGTGATACGCTTTTCGTACAATACTATTTTAAGGATCTACTTTGCTGGAGCTCACCTTCACTAGTTTTTTCGAATGATATTTTTCATAATATTTCTGTTATTTTATTTGCACGACAAAATGAAAGACGATATAATATCAATGGGTGTACATGCAATTTTTTGGCATTTTTAAAAATGTGTATTTATTATATGTCATTAAAAGGAATCCCAGAAACAAAACAAAAATCTTTTGTCGAGCAGTTGAAGGCTGTGCACCGCATTTTTTTCATTATGCTTGTAAGGTGTCATTTTATCGCGCTTTTGTAGCATGTTTTCCCTTCTTGTTCATTTGCATGTCCAGAGGCGGATTTAGAGGGGGGCCCAGGGGGCCCGGGCCCCCCCTTTTTGGGAAAAAATTTGGTTGCTTATATAGGGAATCACTGAAGTGTGACTGGAGCGGGCCCCCTCTTAGGTCAGTCAGTGGGCCCCTACTTATGAAAATTTCTGGATCCGCCACTGATGTCTTTTGGCAAATTCATTTTAAAAATTAAACCCTCCACTGTAAAAAAGATACATATGGTAATCTTTGCATTTGAAGCACGTCTTATTTTTTTCTACCTATAGGATAAAACTCTCATATATGTGTATACCAACACGATTAATCATTTGATACAAAAAGATAGTTATATAAATACGGATATTTCTTAGAATTGAGGGTCATCCTTTAAAAGTTACGGTAATCATTTACAAATTACGGTCATCTTAAAAGCAGTTACGGTCACCCTTGTTATGAATCGCTGATTCTGTTACGGTCATCTCGATTGTGATTTACGGTCATCTTGGCGATTTTTTCAAATCGAATTTCCCGTTTCATGCACATTTCTCAGAAGTAATTAGTGATTTCCGAGTGATTCTTTTATAAATTTACATCGTTTCAATGTATGATTTGTAAAGAAAATGACATAGAAACACTTTAACAGACAATACAGAAACTGACCTAATTTTTCATCCGACATCTTGGGATGACCGTGAATGCAGTTACGGTCATCAGCTTTACCCCAGTGACTACTAATGGGTGCCTTAGGAGGTCCATCGTAATTTGTAGCGAGGATAACCACTTGGTCGGTATCTCTGTTGTATTGTTGTATAAATTCCAAAGTGTAAACGTGCTGGTAATATTCGCCTAGGACGGGTTTAGCTGTTATAGTCCTGCCTTTTTGTTTACAGAATTCTTTCGAATGCTTTTAGTCTCGAGTGTGTACCTGGTGTTACTCTAGAAATGTGTTTTACATTTATACAATACGATTTGTACTTGATTTAAACCATATGTCTCCAAAAGGCAGTTTACTCAAACTTTAGATACAGTTATTTGAAAATAAAAAGATGTGGTAAAATAATTGCCAAGTAAGTTTATAACCATTAAATAAAAAGCAACATTAAAAGTTACATACTTTTTTTACTTCTTTTTTCCCAGGGCAAATAGTAATAGAAGTGATTATACTTGTTATAATAATGATAGCAGCATTTACAGGAAATATTATGGTGAGTATAGATATTTGCAGAGTAAATATAACAGCAACATTTAGTTTTCCTGAGTTTGATATGATTTAAAGGCTTAATTTTTACTGCAGACTTTGAAACAGTTGCAAATATAATTAATGAATGGCTATTATTTATTTTGAATTTATTGAACCATAAAATTAATTTTTGACTCTTCACATTGAATAATCCGCGAAGCGGATTATGTAAAATGTGAAGAGTCAAAAATTAATTTTATGGTTCAATAAATTCAAAATAAATTATTGCCATTCATTATAAATAAATTTCTATCAAAAATAAAGCTCAAAGAACACTTTATATTATTTATATTAACAATAACAACGTACACACATGTCGGCGTATGAATACACAACGTCAGAGTGGGCGTGTCGCCATAAAAATTGACAACATTGAAAATAAAACTAATAATTTTAACCAATCAGAAGACAGTAAATACACCAAATTTATTTATTAACTTATGGATGTCGCATCATTTTGATTCTCCGTGTTATTGTCCTTCCTTTGCTGTTTTATTTGCCATAGCACTCTTCATACTATAGTAGCAATGAATATTGAGTGCAACAGATTTTCAGTCACTTTGGGTAACTAGTAGGATATTATTACTATACTTTTTTTGACCCGCATTGTTTCGAATGAAGGTACGTCTAACAGTAACATGCGTATTAAAAGAAACCATTAATTTACATTTAGCAACAAAGTCACTAAACATACAATTTTTAATATACATGTTATCGATTCCTTATTGCTTTAAATAAATTTTCATGTTATCGAGTCCTTATTGCTTTAAATAAATCTTCATGTTATCGAGTCCTTATTGCTTTGAATTTCAGGTAATTGTTGCAGTATACAGGCGTAAAAAAATGAGGAACGTCACAAACTTTTTCATTTCAAACTTGGCTATAGCTGACCTTCTTTTTGCATCTTGGATACCATTCATCGCCACGACAAGAATTACAAGTGACTGGATTTTCGGGGACGAGATTTGTAAGCTGGTAACCTTCATGCAGTTCTTGTCTGGGATTAGCTCTATCTTAACTATGATGTTGATCAGTATCGAGCGGTACACATGCATAATGTATTCTCCTAATCGAAAGATGACCGTCAAGATATCTCTGTTTTGTATTGTCCTTGTGTGGATATTGTCTGCATGTTTTCCAATACCAGTTGCATTTGCTCAGTCAAAAATGTCAACAACTATAAAAGGCACCAGTAAAACTTTTTGTGGAATAGAATGGCCACGTGGTTTCCACATCGATGCATATTTGGCCTCTATGGGAGTTCTGTTTTTCCTTATTCCTTTGCTTGTTATAACAATGAATTATTATAAAATTTATAGATTAGTTAAAAGGTCATCAACTGCCGCTTGTCAACATAGAAGTGAATCGTCATCTAGAAAACAAATACGATTAGTGAAAATGTTTGCGGCCATTGTATGCGTGTTCGTAATAATGTGGTTACCGTTCTTTGTATTAAGTTTTCTTGCAGTTAATTACAACCAAATAACATCGAGTCAGTTTACGGTCACAATTATTATAGCATTATTGAACACATGTCAAAATCCAATTATATATGGATATTTTAATTTAAAATTTAGAAAGGAATTTAAAGATATGTGTAAATGTTGCACTGAAGATGTATGTACTAATGGCAGAAGGCTGACATATACTGTTCAAACTGGTATTACTATGTCAAACCAAGGAACAAGCCAAACATAATTGGCATATGATATATTGTTAAAACTGGTATTAGTAGAACTATGCCAAACCAAAGAACTAGCCATAGCATGTTGTTACAGTCGGTATAGATAATATCTATGTCAAACCAGGGAACAAGCCAAACATAAGTGACATATTTTGTTATATCTGGTATTGATATGACTATGTCAAAGCAAGGAACACGTATACATAAGTTACGTAAACTGTTCAAACTGGTATTAACAGAACTATACTAAAACAAAGGAACAAGTCTCATCATGTTGTTAAAGCTGGTATTGATATACATGTGTAGTTCTATGTCAAACCAAGGAACAAGCCAATGACATGTATATATGTAAAACTGATATTGATATAGTTCTATGTCAAACCAAGGAACGAGCCAAACAAATGGCACATACAGTTCAAACTAGAATTGATATGACTATGTTAAACCATGGCAATATATGACCGCCAATATAACACTTCCATGGTTAAATCAAGGAACAAGTCTAATATGACACGTACTGTTATTGAGTAGTATTGATTTCACTATGTCAAACTATAAGGAACAAGCCATAACAAAAATGTAGTATTTTTATCAAAAGTGATATTGATAGAACTATGTCTAACCTATAGGAATAAGATAAACTTTTTAAAATATTCATGATGATTTAAGCATCCGAAGAGTAAAATAAATTATTTGATTGTCAGACTTTACACATTCATTCTACCATTTAGAAGAATACCACCAATTAAACAGTTATATAAACAATCAAAAATGTGAGTTTTTATGTATATGTGAACGCAATGTGGAAGACGTAAACTATCTTTTGAAATATCATAGAAAAAGTATTTATTTCCAACTAATTAGTATTTTTTTTTATTTTGTTGTATAGTATGTGGTCTACATTGACCTTCGGCTGTTATAAACAACTAATATTTTCTGTTGTAAGGTATGTATGAAGTACCATACACCTTGATAACTTAGGCTGTCATAAACACCTAATATTTTCGGTTGTAAGGTATGTATGAAGTACCGTACACCTTGATAACTTAGGCTGTCATAAACAACTAATATTGTCGGTTGTAAGGTATGTATGAAGTACCGTACACCTTGATAACTTAGGCTGTCATAAACAACTAATATTGCCACCCATCTTAGAACTTTCAAAATGGCTACCGTTTTCATGAAAACAGTCCAAATGAAATTTTACAAAAATTACCAAATTTATAAAAAAAAATGACTATAAAGGGCAACTCATTAAGGGGTCACTGACCATTTTGGTCATGTTGTCGTATTTGTAGATCTTACTTAGCCGAACATTATTGCTGTTTACAGTTTATCTCTATCTATAATAATATTCAAGATAATAACTATAATTGGCAAAATTTCCTTAAAAAATACAGAGGCAGCAACCCAAAAACCAGTTGTCCGATTCATCTGAAAATGTCAGGGCATATAGATCTTGACTTGATAAACAATGTTTCCCTGCCAGATTAGCTCTAAATGCTATGGTTAAAGAGTTATAAGCCAAAATCTACATTTTAGCTATGGAGGCCATCTTGGTTGGTTGGCCGGGTCACCGGACACTTTTTTAAAACTAGATACCCCAATGATGATTGTGGACACGTTTGGTTAAATTTGGCCCCGTAGTTTCATAGAATATTTTGTAAAAGTTAACGACGACGGACGAAGACGACGACGGACGACGGACGCCAAGTGATGAGAAAAGCTTACTTGGCCCTTTGGGTCAGGTGAGCTAAAAAAGAAATAAGACATCAGGTAAATTTGAGGCAAAATCTTGTAATGAGGAGTATACACATACGATCAAATACAAAAATGTGTACTGCTAACATCTACTAGCTATAGAATATGCTAGAAGAATATAAAATAACATTTAACGTGCTATTATTCTATACAAAAATTGTGCCTTGAAGAGAGCCTCGACACCAATTTACTTAAAATGAATGAAACTGAATCGTCCCGCTTGATGTTCTGGCCTAGAAAGGGAGAAACACTAAGCGTACAAATTAGAAACATTTTTGCACTTACATTAAAGCACACATCCGGGATTCAAACACCTGCTAAAATGTACAAAAGCTGAAATCAATCAATGAACGTGTAATTAAAAATGTACAAAATTAAATAAATATGAACGTAATTAAAATTTTACAAAATCAAATAAATATCGAATGCATGTATCGTATGATCCGCGATCAACCATAGAACAAAATGAAAAGTTAGTATGCTGCTCCTTCAATATGTTCCAAGGTCCCCTCCAAAAAGACTATTAATGTGCTGTCCACGCTGATATACTTAAGCATCACGTGACGCCACATTCTTCCTCGCACGCGGGTCTTATTTTAGACTTCAAAAGATTTCCCAAACTAATATATAGATCTCGAACGGGATATCACACGTTAGTGCTTGCAATAGCAATTCTATAGCTGTCATTGTAATAAGTTTAACGATTAAGATCCATATTATGCGTTTCAATCACTGTGGTGAACAACTTAAGTGTAAGCATTCTATGTAATATTGTTTTAAATTTTAGTTACAACTATGTAATGCTGATCTATAATTTCGTTCAGCCTTATAGTAATCACTAGTATGACTTGCATTTTTATTTTGTCGCATCAAGGTTATTTTGGCGGGGTAGCTTAAAAGATCCAAACAAGTAAAAAAAAAATAACGCACCTTGAATAGAATTACTAATTGTCATAGATTACCACGATTTTCTTGATTCGAATTAGTTTTTTAAAAACATGTTTATACCATTAAGATTTACATCGAATGGCCTTCTTCGGATACGCTCATACATATGGAGTTTTACGTTAACTTCAAATTAAAGAAACCGATAATTCTAAATCAGATACATGTAGGATGTGCAACTCATAATTGATCTTTATGTAGTCGGCAGAATTTATAATCTCCACGAATTGTCTGCCGGAGAGTACTACAAACTAACAATAATGCAAGGATAAAAATGTATAGAAATTTCATCATTGTATTATATGATTAATACTATTTTTAAGTTTAGTTTTTGACTTTTCAGTGATGCTCGAGGCCAAAAATATTTGTCAATCCAAAACGTAACACATAAGATGAAGCATGACAAATCTTTTTGGTAACCAGTATAGTTTAACAAAATAACCACAATATTAGGTCAAAAAGTGGTGTTGTATGTACTTAAGCTACATTTAAAAAGTGCAACCTATAATATATCTATCAAATGGTCAACAATATTATTTAGAATTGCAGCGAAATGTATGTGGGACAACGTGACAACATCAAAGCCTAGTAAAAGATGCGAAAAACATGACAGAACTGTTAGTTGATGTAGCTATAAATCATCCCTGAGCCAATAAAATTGAAAAATAAAATAAAAGTAAGGTTAATAGTATTTTGTCTTATAACATGATTACGTGTAAAAACGCACACAATACCAAGTTGCAATTGTAATTTTGAAACGTAATAAAATACAGAAGAAGAAAAGATAGCAGGATTTTCATTCAGCTTTTGGCCACAGACCACAATTAATTCCTCTATTAGTTCTTTATAACTTTTTGTCTCATTAAAAAAAATGGACCTAATCTTTTTGTCAAATTTTTTGTGTGTGTAATGTATATTACTAGTCCAAAAACATATCCAAAATTCAGAAAGATTGCTCTGATGTAACTTACAATTTTAGCCAATACACATCCATACCCCTATGGACAAGTCAAGAGATGTTCCGAAAACTGAAAATATTACCTTTTTGCACTTGACCTAATCACTCTTTCCATATTAAAATCAGTTAAAATACCTTCAACAAAAAGTTATTTCACCTCTCTTCTTTCATTTCCACCCCATAAAAACTAACAAATGAATGAAAAAGGCAAAGAAAAAAAATAAAGAAAAAATACACTATAATTAAGGGGAACTATATTCGTGAACAACGAAAAGCGGGGTCATTAATTGTGGTCTTGGGCCTATTAGGGGCCAAAAACTTGACCAATTCCAATAAAACTTGGCATGATTTAAGCTTAGTGTATTATAAGTCAGTTTACAAAGTTTAAAAGCCATATGATATATATTATAGAAAATGTGGCATTTTTTATATCTCAACTTTAGTTGCTGAATTGAGACGTTGAAATAGAAAAACTTCAACTTTCAAATTTTGGCTTCAAAAATTTCCCCAAAACACCAAATTGCACTTTTTTATGTCTCAATGTGTAAGATATTATATATTCAAAGTAAATGATAGCATACTTAATGTATGAGACTTATAAAAATTTGACAAAAAGTAATTTTATATGTGCCTATGCCAAAAAATAGAGGTTTTCAAATGAAGCGAGGCCTTATATGAAATGCAATATTTTCCACTAACAACAATTTTTTGAAGTTGTTAAGTTAAAACAAAACATTTAACATATCATAAATGTTCTTTTCATGTAAATATAAGTTTCAAAAAGCATAACACATGAGTTTTACATGGTATTAAGCAATGTCAAGCTTAAAATAACAAGTTGTCAATTTAGGCCGTTCCCTATATTTCCATATTTAATTGCATATAAATGATATTGGAGATGGAAATATGCTTCTTTTTGCCAAAATCCTTGCTGAGATATGATCAAATTTGAAGCCTGGATGTAACAAGACTGTTGCTTTTAATTGTATATGTAGAAAGTATGGTCTGATGCAAAGTTTTTTCAATTTACTGTTTAAAACCTGCATGGAATTTCAGTCTTAAAATGCCAATATTTTAACCACCAGCCATCCAGCAGAAGAAAATAAAGGTATTCTGTGAAACAGACAAGTTTAAACAACCTGCAATAAGTGCTTTTCATATAGATTCAGTGCAATCTGTTTAAAGAAATACAATTTTAAAGTGCATAGAACTTCATATTTCCCTTGCTTCGTACGGACCGCTAGACCTAGACTATTAAAACAGCACATTTTATACTCTTTTTATGCTTTTATCCACTTTTCCTTGTGTTCAGAGTTCACAAATGAGTAAAACACATGAAATAAATACCACAAACACAAATAGGTATCAGAAAAAAATTGTCAGAGAAAAAATAAGGATGCTGATTTTGCAAAAATGTGGAAAAAAGTGAAAAAGCTACTTTTTGGGCATATTAGCAGAAAAGTGACTTTTTTTTACAAATTTCTATCAAATAAAAGTGGAAATCATTTCTTCTCATATAGTTTGACAAATCAATACCAATAGATCATTCAGAGAAGTTGTCAAAGTATAAATTCAAAATTTGCTGAAATGCACCTCTTAGGCCACAGACCACAATTAATTCCTCTATTAGTTCTTTATAACTTTTTGTCTCATTAAAAAAAATGGACCTAATCTTTTTGTCAAATTTTTTGTGTGTGTAATGTATATTACTAGTCCAAAAACATATCCAAAATTCAGAAAGATTGCTCTGATGTAACTTACAATTTTAGCCAATACACATCCATACCCCTATGGACAAGTCAAGAGATGTTCCGAAAACTGAAAATATTACCTTTTTGCACTTGACCTAATCACTCTTTCCATATTAAAATCAGTTAAAATACCTTCAACAAAAAGTTATTTCACCTCTCTTCTTTCATTTCCACCCCATAAAAACTAACAAATGAATGAAAAAGGCAAAGAAAAAAAATAAAGAAAAAATACACTATAATTAAGGGGAACTATATTCGTGAACAACGAAAAGCGGGGTCATTAATTGTGGTCTTGGGCCTATTAGGGGCCAAAAACTTGACCAATTCCAATAAAACTTGGCTTGATTTAAGCTTAGTGTATTATAAGTCAGTTTACAAAGTTTAAAAGCCATATGATATATATTATAGAAAATGTGGCATTTTTTATATCTCAACTTTAGTTGCTGAATTGAGACGTTGAAATAGAAAAACTTCAACTTTCAAATTTTGGCTTCAAAAATTTCCCCAAAACACCAAATTGCACTTTTTTATGTCTCAATGTGTAAGATATTATATATTCAAAGTAAATGATAGCATACTTAATGTATGAGACTTATAAAAATTTGACAAAAAGTAATTTTATATGTGCCTATGCCAAAAAATAGAGGTTTTCAAATGAAGCGAGGCCTTATATGAAATGCAATATTTTCCACTAACAACAATTTTTTGAAGTTGTTAAGTTAAAACAAAACATTTAACATATCATAAATGTTCTTTTCATGTAAATATAAGTTTCAAAAAGCATAACACATGAGTTTTACATGGTATTAAGCAATGTCAAGCTTAAAATAACAAGTTGTCAATTTAGGCCGTTCCCTATATTTCCATATTTAATTGCATATAAATGATATTGGAGATGGAAATATGCTTCTTTTTGCCAAAATCCTTGCTGAGATATGATCAAATTTGAAGCCTGGATGTAACAAGACTGTTGCTTTTAATTGTATATGTAGAAAGTATGGTCTGATGCAAAGTTTTTTCAATTTACTGTTTAAAACCTGCATGGAATTTCAGTCTTAAAATGCCAATATTTTAACCACCAGCCATCCAGCAGAAGAAAATAAAGGTATTCTGTGAAACAGACAAGTTTAAACAACCTGCAATAAGTGCTTTTCATATAGATTCAGTGCAATCTGTTTAAAGAAATACAATTTTAAAGTGCATAGAACTTCATATTTCCCTTGCTTCGTACGGACCGCTAGACCTAGACTATTAAAACAGCACATTTTATACTCTTTTTATGCTTTTATCCACTTTTCCTTGTGTTCAGAGTTCACAAATGAGTAAAACACATGAAATAAATACCACAAACACAAATAGGTATCAGAAAAAAATTGTCAGAGAAAAAATAAGGATGCTGATTTTGCAAAAATGTGGAAAAAAGTGAAAAAGCTACTTTTTGGGCATATTAGCAGAAAAGTGACTTTTTTTTACAAATTTCTATCAAATAAAAGTGGAAATCATTTCTTCTCATATAGTTTGACAAATCAATACCAATAGATCATTCAGAGAAGTTGTCAAAGTATAAATTCAAAATTTGCTGAAATGCACCTCTTAGGCCACAGACCACAATTAATTCCTCTATTAGTTCTTTATAACTTTTTGTCTCATTAAAAAAAATGGACCTAATCTTTTTGTCAAATTTTTTGTGTGTGTAATGTATATTACTAGTCCAAAAACATATCCAAAATTCAGAAAGATTGCTCTGATGTAACTTACAATTTTAGCCAATACACATCCATACCCCTATGGACAAGTCAAGAGATGTTCCGAAAACTGAAAATATTACCTTTTTGCACTTGACCTAATCACTCTTTCCATATTAAAATCAGTTAAAATACCTTCAACAAAAAGTTATTTCACCTCTCTTCTTTCATTTCCACCCCATAAAAACTAACAAATGAATGAAAAAGGCAAAGAAAAAAAATAAAGAAAAAATACACTATAATTAAGGGGAACTATATTCGTGAACAACGAAAAGCGGGGTCATTAATTGTGGTCTTGGGCCTATTAGGGGCCAAAAACTTGACCAATTCCAATAAAACTTGGCATGATTTAAGCTTAGTGTATTATAAGTCAGTTTACAAAGTTTAAAAGCCATATGATATATATTATAGAAAATGTGGCATTTTTTATATCTCAACTTTAGTTGCTGAATTGAGACGTTGAAATAGAAAAACTTCAACTTTCAAATTTTGGCTTCAAAAATTTCCCCAAAACACCAAATTGCACTTTTTTATGTCTCAATGTGTAAGATATTATATATTCAAAGTAAATGATAGCATACTTAATGTATGAGACTTATAAAAATTTGACAAAAAGTAATTTTATATGTGCCTATGCCAAAAAATAGAGGTTTTCAAATGAAGCGAGGCCTTATATGAAATGCAATATTTTCCACTAACAACAATTTTTTGAAGTTGTTAAGTTAAAACAAAACATTTAACATATCATAAATGTTCTTTTCATGTAAATATAAGTTTCAAAAAGCATAACACATGAGTTTTACATGGTATTAAGCAATGTCAAGCTTAAAATAACAAGTTGTCAATTTAGGCCGTTCCCTATATTTCCATATTTAATTGCATATAAATGATATTGGAGATGGAAATATGCTTCTTTTTGCCAAAATCCTTGCTGAGATATGATCAAATTTGAAGCCTGGATGTAACAAGACTGTTGCTTTTAATTGTATATGTAGAAAGTATGGTCTGATGCAAAGTTTTTTCAATTTACTGTTTAAAACCTGCATGGAATTTCAGTCTTAAAATGCCAATATTTTAACCACCAGCCATCCAGCAGAAGAAAATAAAGGTATTCTGTGAAACAGACAAGTTTAAACAACCTGCAATAAGTGCTTTTCATATAGATTCAGTGCAATCTGTTTAAAGAAATACAATTTTAAAGTGCATAGAACTTCATATTTCCCTTGCTTCGTACGGACCGCTAGACCTAGACTATTAAAACAGCACATTTTATACTCTTTTTATGCTTTTATCCACTTTTCCTTGTGTTCAGAGTTCACAAATGAGTAAAACACATGAAATAAATACCACAAACACAAATAGGTATCAGAAAAAAATTGTCAGAGAAAAAATAAGGATGCTGATTTTGCAAAAATGTGGAAAAAAGTGAAAAAGCTACTTTTTGGGCATATTAGCAGAAAAGTGACTTTTTTTTACAAATTTCTATCAAATAAAAGTGGAAATCATTTCTTCTCATATAGTTTGACAAATCAATACCAATAGATCATTCAGAGAAGTTGTCAAAGTATAAATTCAAAATTTGCTGAAATGCACCTCTTAGGCCACAGACCACAATTAATTCCTCTATTAGTTCTTTATAACTTTTTGTCTCATTAAAAAAAATGGACCTAATCTTTTTGTCAAATTTTTTGTGTGTGTAATGTATATTACTAGTCCAAAAACATATCCAAAATTCAGAAAGATTGCTCTGATGTAACTTACAATTTTAGCCAATACACATCCATACCCCTATGGACAAGTCAAGAGATGTTCCGAAAACTGAAAATATTACCTTTTTGCACTTGACCTAATCACTCTTTCCATATTAAAATCAGTTAAAATACCTTCAACAAAAAGTTATTTCACCTCTCTTCTTTCATTTCCACCCCATAAAAACTAACAAATGAATGAAAAAGGCAAAGAAAAAAAATAAAGAAAAAATACACTATAATTAAGGGGAACTATATTCGTGAACAACGAAAAGCGGGGTCATTAATTGTGGTCTTGGGCCTATTAGGGGCCAAAAACTTGACCAATTCCAATAAAACTTGGCATGATTTAAGCTTAGTGTATTATAAGTCAGTTTACAAAGTTTAAAAGCCATATGATATATATTATAGAAAATGTGGCATTTTTTATATCTCAACTTTAGTTGCTGAATTGAGACGTTGAAATAGAAAAACTTCAACTTTCAAATTTTGGCTTCAAAAATTTCCCCAAAACACCAAATTGCACTTTTTTATGTCTCAATGTGTAAGATATTATATATTCAAAGTAAATGATAGCATACTTAATGTATGAGACTTATAAAAATTTGACAAAAAGTAATTTTATATGTGCCTATGCCAAAAAATAGAGGTTTTCAAATGAAGCGAGGCCTTATATGAAATGCAATATTTTCCACTAACAACAATTTTTTGAAGTTGTTAAGTTAAAACAAAACATTTAACATATCATAAATGTTCTTTTCATGTAAATATAAGTTTCAAAAAGCATAACACATGAGTTTTACATGGTATTAAGCAATGTCAAGCTTAAAATAACAAGTTGTCAATTTAGGCCGTTCCCTATATTTCCATATTTAATTGCATATAAATGATATTGGAGATGGAAATATGCTTCTTTTTGCCAAAATCCTTGCTGAGATATGATCAAATTTGAAGCCTGGATGTAACAAGACTGTTGCTTTTAATTGTATATGTAGAAAGTATGGTCTGATGCAAAGTTTTTTCAATTTACTGTTTAAAACCTGCATGGAATTTCAGTCTTAAAATGCAATATTTTAACCACCAGCCATCCAGCAGAAGAAAATAAAGGTATTCTGTGAAACAGACAAGTTTAAACAACCTGCAATAAGTGCTTTTCATATAGATTCAGTGCAATCTGTTTAAAGAAATACAATTTTAAAGTGCATAGAACTTCATATTTCCCTTGCTTCGTACGGACCGCTAGACCTAGACTATTAAAACAGCACATTTTATACTCTTTTATGCTTTTATCCACTTTTCCTTGTGTTCAGAGTTCACAAATGAGTAAAACACATGAAATAAATACCACAAACACAAATAGGTATCAGAAAAAAATTGTCAGAGAAAAAATAAGGATGCTGATTTTGCAAAAATGTGGAAAAAAGTGAAAAAGCTACTTTTTGGGCATATTAGCAGAAAAGTGACTTTTTTTTACAAATTTCTATCAAATAAAAGTGGAAATCATTTCTTCTCATATAGTTTGACAAATCAATACCAATAGATCATTCAGAGAAGTTGTCAAAGTATAAATTCAAAATTTGCTGAAATGCACCTCTTAGGCCACAGACCACAATTAATTCCTCTATTAGTTCTTTATAACTTTTTGTCTCATTAAAAAAAATGGACCTAATCTTTTTGTCAAATTTTTTGTGTGTGTAATGTATATTACTAGTCCAAAAACATATCCAAAATTCAGAAAGATTGCTCTGATGTAACTTACAATTTTAGCCAATACACATCCATACCCCTATGGACAAGTCAAGAGATGTTCCGAAAACTGAAAATATTACCTTTTTGCACTTGACCTAATCACTCTTTCCATATTAAAATCAGTTAAAATACCTTCAACAAAAAGTTATTTCACCTCTCTTCTTTCATTTCCACCCCATAAAAACTAACAAATGAATGAAAAAGGCAAAGAAAAAAAATAAAGAAAAAATACACTATAATTAAGGGGAACTATATTCGTGAACAACGAAAAGCGGGGTCATTAATTGTGGTCTTGGGCCTATTAGGGGCCAAAAACTTGACCAATTCCAATAAAACTTGGCATGATTTAAGCTTAGTGTATTATAAGTCAGTTTACAAAGTTTAAAAGCCATATGATATATATTATAGAAAATGTGGCATTTTTTATATCTCAACTTTAGTTGCTGAATTGAGACGTTGAAATAGAAAAACTTCAACTTTCAAATTTTGGCTTCAAAAATTTCCCCAAAACACCAAATTGCACTTTTTTATGTCTCAATGTGTAAGATATTATATATTCAAAGTAAATGATAGCATACTTAATGTATGAGACTTATAAAAATTTGACAAAAAGTAATTTTATATGTGCCTATGCCAAAAAAATAGAGGTTTTCAAATGAAGCGAGGCCTTATATGAAATGCAATATTTTCCACTAACAACAATTTTTGAAGTTGTTAAGTTAAAACAAAACATTTAACATATCATAAATGTTCTTTTCATGTAAATATAAGTTTCAAAAAGCATAACACATGAGTTTTACATGGTATTAAGCAATGTCAAGCTTAAAATAACAAGTTGTCAATTTAGGCCGTTCCCTATATTTCCATATTTAATTGCATATAAATGATATTGGAGATGGAAATATGCTTCTTTTTGCCAAAATCCTTGCTGAGATATGATCAAATTTGAAGCCTGGATGTAACAAGACTGTTGCTTTTAATTGTATATGTAGAAAGTATGGTCTGATGCAAAGTTTTTTCAATTTACTGTTTAAAACCTGCATGGAATTTCAGTCTTAAAATGCCAATATTTTAACCACCAGCCATCCAGCAGAAGAAAATAAAGGTATTCTGTGAAACAGACAAGTTTAAACAACCTGCAATAAGTGCTTTTCATATAGATTCAGTGCAATCTGTTTAAAGAAATACAATTTTAAAGTGCATAGAACTTCATATTTCCCTTGCTTCGTACGGACCGCTAGACCTAGACTATTAAAACAGCACATTTTATACTCTTTTTATGCTTTTATCCACTTTTCCTTGTGTTCAGAGTTCACAAATGAGTAAAACACATGAAATAAATACCACAAACACAAATAGGTATCAGAAAAAAATTGTCAGAGAAAAAATAAGGATGCTGATTTTGCAAAAATGTGGAAAAAAGTGAAAAAGCTACTTTTTGGGCATATTAGCAGAAAAGTGACTTTTTTTTACAAATTTCTATCAAATAAAAGTGGAAATCATTTCTTCTCATATAGTTTGACAAATCAATACCAATAGATCATTCAGAGAAGTTGTCAAAGTATAAATTCAAAATTTGCTGAAATGCACCTCTTAGGCCACAGACCACAATTAATTCCTCTATTAGTTCTTTATAACTTTTTGTCTCATTAAAAAAAATGGACCTAATCTTTTTGTCAAATTTTTTGTGTGTGTAATGTATATTACTAGTCCAAAAACATATCCAAAATTCAGAAAGATTGCTCTGATGTAACTTACAATTTTAGCCAATACACATCCATACCCCTATGGACAAGTCAAGAGATGTTCCGAAAACTGAAAATATTACCTTTTTGCACTTGACCTAATCACTCTTTCCATATTAAAATCAGTTAAAATACCTTCAACAAAAAGTTATTTCACCTCTCTTCTTTCATTTCCACCCCATAAAAACTAACAAATGAATGAAAAAGGCAAAGAAAAAAAATAAGAAAAAATACACTATAATTAAGGGGAACTATATTCGTGAACAACGAAAAGCGGGGTCATTAATTGTGGTCTTGGGCCTATTAGGGGCCAAAAACTTGACCAATTCCAATAAAACTTGGCATGATTTAAGCTTAGTGTATTATAAGTCAGTTTACAAAGTTTAAAAGCCATATGATATATATTATAGAAAATGTGGCATTTTTTATATCTCAACTTTAGTTGCTGAATTGAGACGTTGAAATAGAAAAACTTCAACTTTCAAATTTTGGCTTCAAAAATTTCCCCAAAACACCAAATTGCACTTTTTTATGTCTCAATGTGTAAGATATTATATATTCAAAGTAAATGATAGCATACTTAATGTATGAGACTTATAAAAATTTGACAAAAAGTAATTTTATATGTGCCTATGCCAAAAAATAGAGGTTTTCAAATGAAGCGAGGCCTTATATGAAATGCAATATTTTCCACTAACAACAATTTTTTGAAGTTGTTAAGTTAAAACAAAACATTTAACATATCATAAATGTTCTTTTCATGTAAATATAAGTTTCAAAAAGCATAACACATGAGTTTTACATGGTATTAAGCAATGTCAAGCTTAAAATAACAAGTTGTCAATTTAGGCCGTTCCCTATATTTCCATATTTAATTGCATATAAATGATATTGGAGATGGAAATATGCTTCTTTTTGCCAAAATCCTTGCTGAGATATGATCAAATTTGAAGCCTGGATGTAACAAGACTGTTGCTTTTAATTGTATATGTAGAAAGTATGGTCTGATGCAAAGTTTTTTCAATTTACTGTTTAAAACCTGCATGGAATTTCAGTCTTAAAATGCCAATATTTTAACCACCAGCCATCCAGCAGAAGAAAATAAAGGTATTCTGTGAAACAGACAAGTTTAAACAACCTGCAATAAGTGCTTTTCATATAGATTCAGTGCAATCTGTTTAAAGAAATACAATTTTAAAGTGCATAGAACTTCATATTTCCCTTGCTTCGTACGGACCGCTAGACCTAGACTATTAAAACAGCACATTTTATACTCTTTTTATGCTTTTATCCACTTTTCCTTGTGTTCAGAGTTCACAAATGAGTAAAACACATGAAATAAATACCACAAACACAAATAGGTATCAGAAAAAATTGTCAGAGAAAAAATAAGGATGCTGATTTTGCAAAAATGTGGGAAAAAAGTGAAAAAGCTACTTTTTGGGCATATTAGCAGAAAAGTGACTTTTTTTTACAAATTTCTATCAAATAAAAGTGGAAATCATTTCTTCTCATATAGTTTGACAAATCAATACCAATAGATCATTCAGAGAAGTTGTCAAAGTATAAATTCAAAATTTGCTGAAATGCACCTATTAGGGGCCAAAAACTTGACCAATTCCAATAAAACTTGGCATGATTTAAGCTTAGTGTATTATAAGTCAGTTTACAAAGTTTAAAAGCCATATGATATATATTATAGAAAATGTGGCATTTTTTATATCTCAACTTTAGTTGCTGAATTGAGACGTTGAAATAGAAAAACTTCAACTTTCAAATTTTGGCTTCAAAAATTTCCCCAAAACACCAAATTGCACTTTTTTATGTCTCAATGTGTAAGATATTATATATTCAAAGTAAATGATAGCATACTTAATGTATGAGACTTATAAAAATTTGACAAAAAGTAATTTTATATGTGCCTATGCCAAAAAATAGAGGTTTTCAAATGAAGCGAGGCCTTATATGAAATGCAATATTTTCCACTAACAACAATTTTTTGAAGTTGTTAAGTTAAAACAAAACATTTAACATATCATAAATGTTCTTTTCATGTAAATATAAGTTTCAAAAAGCATAACACATGAGTTTTACATGGTATTAAGCAATGTCAAGCTTAAAATAACAAGTTGTCAATTTAGGCCGTTCCCTATATTTCCATATTTAATTGCATATAAATGATATTGGAGATGGAAATATGCTTCTTTTTGCCAAAATCCTTGCTGAGATATGATCAAATTTGAAGCCTGGATGTAACAAGACTGTTGCTTTTAATTGTATATGTAGAAAGTATGGTCTGATGCAAAGTTTTTTCAATTTACTGTTTAAAACCTGCATGGAATTTCAGTCTTAAAATGCCAATATTTTAACCACCAGCCATCCAGCAGAAGAAAATAAAGGTATTCTGTGAAACAGACAAGTTTAAACAACCTGCAATAAGTGCTTTTCATATAGATTCAGTGCAATCTGTTTAAAGAAATACAATTTTAAAGTGCATAGAACTTCATATTTCCCTTGCTTCGTACGGACCGCTAGACCTAGACTATTAAAACAGCACATTTTATACTCTTTTTATGCTTTTATCCACTTTTCCTTGTGTTCAGAGTTCACAAATGAGTAAAACACATGAAATAAATACCACAAACACAAATAGGTATCAGAAAAAAATTGTCAGAGAAAAAATAAGGATGCTGATTTTGCAAAAATGTGGAAAAAAGTGAAAAAGCTACTTTTTGGGCATATTAGCAGAAAAGTGACTTTTTTTTACAAATTTCTATCAAATAAAAGTGGAAATCATTTCTTCTCATATAGTTTGACAAATCAATACCAATAGATCATTCAGAGAAGTTGTCAAAGTATAAATTCAAAATTTGCTGAAATGCACCTCTTAGGCCACAGACCACAATTAATTCCTCTATTAGTTCTTTATAACTTTTTGTCTCATTAAAAAAAATGGACCTAATCTTTTTGTCAAATTTTTTGTGTGTGTAATGTATATTACTAGTCCAAAAACATATCCAAAATTCAGAAAGATTGCTCTGATGTAACTTACAATTTTAGCCAATACACATCCATACCCCTATGGACAAGTCAAGAGATGTTCCGAAAACTGAAAATATTACCTTTTTGCACTTGACCTAATCACTCTTTCCATATTAAAATCAGTTAAAATACCTTCAACAAAAAGTTATTTCACCTCTCTTCTTTCATTTCCACCCCATAAAAACTAACAAATGAATGAAAAAGGCAAAGAAAAAAAATAAAGAAAAAATACACTATAATTAAGGGGAACTATATTCGTGAACAACGAAAAGCGGGGTCATTAATTGTGGTCTTGGGCCTATTAGGGGCCAAAAACTTGACCAATTCCAATAAAACTTGGCATGATTTAAGCTTAGTGTATTATAAGTCAGTTTACAAAGTTTAAAAGCCATATGATATATATTATAGAGAAAATGTGGCATTTTTTATATCTCAACTTTAGTTGCTGAATTGAGACGTTGAAATAGAAAAACTTCAACTTTCAAATTTTGGCTTCAAAAATTTCCCCAAAACAC